>NC_057803.1:98847805-98868447 GCF_018294505.1 Triticum aestivum
CTCTGGATGAACAGGACCCCGATTGATCGAGCTGGTTGGGGCTGGATGAACAGGACCCCGATTGATCGAGCTGGTTGGGGCTGGATGAACAGGACCCCGTGGAGGGCTGGATGAACAGGACCACCCCGTGGATGGCAGGATGAACAGTAGACGGTGGAGGGCAGGGTGAACAGTAGCCCGTGGAGGGGTGGTTGAACAGGAGCCGTGGAGAGGGCTGGTTAAACAGTAGCCGGTGGAGTAGCACGCGGTGGAGGCTGGATGAACAGGAGCACGTGGATCAACAGTCGCAGGTGGAGGCTGGAGGAGGTCGATGATGGATGAACAGTAGCTCATGGAGGCTGGAGGGGGTCGACGGTGGAGATGAACAGTATCCTGTGGAGTCCCGTTTTGCGGTACGCCACACCCCTCCCGATGAACTGGACCCCCGTTTCGACCGTAGCGCTCCAACACAAGTCCATTTCGTCCGTTTTGCGGTACGTCACACCCCTCCCGATCAACAAGACCCCCGTTTCGACCGTAGGAGGTTCGTTTCCTCTGTTCTGCGATACGCCAGACCCCTCAAGATCAACAGGACCCCGTTCCAAATGTAGGAGGTCCGTTTCCCCCGTTATGCGATACGTCAGGCCTCGTTTCCATCGCCTATTCCGTCCAAGCCCTCCCGATGAACACGACCACACATTTCGTTCCGTCCCAGCCGGTTGGCTCCCACGTGTTCCGTTGCCTCCCCATGAACACGACGCATTCCGTTGCCTCCACATGAACACGACGACGACGCTGTTTCTCTGTTTCGACCCAGCAATGTACACGAGCCCTGGCCGTACGTATGCGCGAGTAGGCGTTCGAGACCCCGCCCGTATGTACACATACATGGCCGTATTTTGTTTCTTGCACCCTAGCCACTGTACGTACGTGTACATGCTACATGCGCGCCTCTACTACGACACGTGCGCGCCTCTACTACGACACGTGTGTGCCTCTACATCGACCAGTATGTACGTACACGTTCGCGACCAGAATGACAATGCTACGTACGCTTCGACCAGGTGGGTCCCGACTGTCAGGCACTTCCTTTCCTGCGAAGATGTAGCTGGTGGGTCCCAGCAGTCAGGGGGCGAATCATTTTTTTTGCCCGGACGCACTTCCTTGTGTGTGAAGATGTAGCTGGTGGGTCCTAGAAGTCAGGGGGAAGCGTTTTTTTCATGAAATCAGTGGCCCGTCCGGTGGGTCCCAGCTGTTAGGTGGAGGAATCATTATTTTCCGCGTAATAAGGAGGCACTTCCTTGCTGCGGCCGTGGACCCAGCTGTCAACCTCTCCATGTACAGTCCACATCCGATGGAAGTCGTTCCTTGACCACGTTGACCACGCCGCGCTGAGAGCACCAAGGCGGTGGACGACGACGAGGCCTAGGAAGGGGACGACACGGAGGCAGGGAAGACTCGGCAGTTGTTTTCCACGCGGAGGGGAGTATGACTGTACGAGGGTTTACTGGTTCGTCTGCCATCGCCGGAGAATAACAACAGGTGTGGGTGAGTAGAGGGATGGCTAGGCCAGCGATGGGAGTATGGTCGGGCGGTGAGGCCTGCGTGGCAGCATAGCCGGCCACGAGGAGGAGGGAGCTGGAAGTCCCGCCGATGCTTGTTTGAGCGGCTGGAGCAGGAAGATCAGAGATTGAAGAAGCACGACGGCCGTTGGATGGACATCCAACAGTCAGTGCTTGTGCGTCAACCTTTTTTAGGAAAGCCTCAAATCTGTGGAAAACAGCATACAACCCATCTGCCATTATTTCTAATAATTTACAGCCCATTTGCTAATTCTTAAGGTTTTTTGGAGCCCATATTCTTTTTGTTAGCATTACAACCCATATTGTGGCAAGGGTTAAAAAATTATATGAAATTTTGCATATTTCGGTGCGGTCCGAACTGTTTTTAATCCCGAAATTTCGACTCACATTCAAACTGATTTTAAAAATAAATGTATATCAATATAAAATCCAACAAATTCTCCACGCATAAAAATTAATGTAATTTAAAATATTGAAATGAAAAAAAAGATATTTGAAACTAATTGTCGGTTTGATGTGTTTTAAAAATGTACAACCCATTTCTCATTACTGATGGGCCATTTTCTCGGCCAACCGAATGAAAGCTCTCCTTGTCTTGAAAGATTTGCAGCCCAACGGGCCTGACAAAGTGACTTACTTGGCAAATCACAAAAAAACTGTGATGTGGCCGTGGACCCAGCTGTCAGCCTCTCCATGTACAGTACTCTTCCGATGGAAGTCGTTCCTTGACCACGTTGACCACGCCGCGCGGAGAGCACCACGGCGGTGGACGACAGCGAGGCCTAGGAAGGGGATGATGCGACAGTGGAAGCCCGCACGGAGAGGACTACGAGGGTTCACTGGTTCGGCTGCGGTGTGAGGCTGCCGTCGCCGGAGGGCCTGGCCAACGATGGGAATAGTAGGGGGCGGTGAGGCCTCTGCGGCAGCACAGCCGGCCACGGGAGGCAGGAGCATGCGGCACGACCGGCGCTGCTTTGGGCGGCTGGAGCAAGAAGACCAGAGGTTGAAGAAGCACTACGGCCGTTGGATGGACATCGTACGGTCACTGGAGCTAGAATCATTCATATTGACTAAGTTGACAAAGCCCTTCGTCCCCGTCAACTTAGTAGGCCCACAAGTCAGCCTCCCAGCAAGGTGGGTCCCAGCTAGCCGGGGGAGTATTCATTTTTTGTGCGTAATAAGGAGGCACTTCTGGTGGGTCCGAGCTGACAGCGGGGGGAACGTTTTTTCGCGAAATACGGTGGACCATCCGGTGGGTCCAGCAGTCAGGGGGAAACAATTTTTTTCGCAAAATACTGGTGGCTCGTCCGGTGGGTCCCTGCTATCAGGTGGAGGAATCATTATTTTCCGTGTAATAAGGAGGCACTTCCTTGCTACCGCTGTGGACCCAGCTGTCAGCCTCTCCATGTACAGTCCACGTCCGATGGAAGTCGTTCCTTCCATGTTGACCACGCCGCGCCAAGAGCACCAGGGCGGTGGACGATGGCGAGGCCTAGGAAGGGGACGACGCGGAGCAGGTAAAGACGCGGCAGTGGATGCCCACACGGAGAGGAGCATGAGGGTTCACTCGTTCGGCTGCGGTGTGAGGCTGCCATCGCCGCAGGGCCTGGCCAGCGGTGGGAATAGTAGGGGGGCGGTGAGGCCTCCATGGCAGCACAGCCGGCCACGGGAGGCAGGAGCAGGCGGCACGACCGGTGCTGCTTTGGGCGGCTGGAGCAAGAAGACCAGAGGTTGAAGAAGCACTACGGCCGTTGGATGGACATCGTACGGTCACTGCAGCTAGAATCGTTTATATTGACTAAGTTGACAAAGCCCTTGGTACGTCAACTTAGTAGGCCCACAGGTCAGCTTCCGAAATGGTGCGCCCCAGATGTCAGGGGGAGGAATCATTTTTTGGGCGGGTGAAGATAGAATATCCGAGATTGAAGAAGAAGCAGGGCACCCGTTGGATGGACATCCAATGACCACTGCTGCTTGAACCGTGTGTTGACTATAAGTTGACAAAGCCTTGCATACGCGTCACCTCTGTTTTTTAGGGGACGCGTCAACTTAGTAAGGCCAGAAGTGTGTGGTAGAGAACTTATAGCCAATTTGAGATTTGTAAGAATGTGTAGCCCATTTTTGAATTCTAATGGAATTTACTACAACCCATTTATAGTTTGTTAAAAGTACAACCCATTTCAACCAACCATTCAAAACAGAATTCAATAAAATTTCCCACATTTTGATGGGATCCGAAATATTTTTATCCCGAAATTTCTAGTCAGATTAAATACAATTTCAATATAAATTTATATTATGTAAAAACCCAACGAAACATTGCGCTCGCAACAATTAATGAAATTAAAATTTTCAATATCCAAAAATAATATTTTATATAGTAATCACGTGTTTGGTGCATTTTTTTATAGTTATTGCCCAGTTTTTATAATTACATCCCATTTATTATTTCTTAAAGCCCATTTTCTTGTTAAGCCTAATGCATCCCTCCTAGGAAAAATTTGCAGCCCAGTGGGGCGGAGAATAACAACTTGACCTTGCCTGTGTATTCCTAAAAAAAGTATAGCTGGGCAAGCCATTTTCAGCTTGAAAAAAATTAATATCTGGGCTAGATATCTGGCCTGGGCTAGACGGGCCACAACCCGCCTAGTTAATACCTGCAACGATGTTTTCGTTGTTGTTCAGAGGAGAAAAATTAATATCTAGGCTAAACATCGAAAAACTCTGCAGTGCTCACACCTCAAAAACACAAATACTGCTCGAGCTGCTTGGTCCCAGATGTCGGCCGCTTCTTGTGCAACTCTCTCGTTTATTGACTAGTACTACATAGGTTGACAATGGTGTGGGACCGTGATGTCAGGAAACCAGGGGGAAGCAAAATAAATAACTCCAGCGAGCGCTTCCACCTCTGCCTCGTTGTCTCCCGTGGAAACCCCTTTCCTCCCTTTTTTTGCTCGGGCAAGGACCAATGCATGCAACACGTCCATGCGGTTATTAGGCAAGAAATAAAAGCACTTTGCATGCTATGAATTATGATGGCCTGCATGGGTAGCTAATAAGGCATCCTCTTAACTGCTGTGATTAAATGTTGTGTTTAGAAGAGAGAAATATTCTTCTTTTCCACCAATCTGCTTGCACCTAGGTCGTGATGCACCTTCTAATACGACTTATTCACCTAGACGGAGGGAGTATAGTTTTATACATATATACTCCCTCTGGTCCTTTTTACTCTACACATTGGATTTGCCAAAAGTCAAACTTTGCTAAGTTTGACCAAATTTATATTAGAAATTATTAAAATCTATAATATGTAATAAATATAATATGAAAATATATTCCAAGATGAATCTAATGATATTGGTGTTGTTATGTGAATGTCTATAATTTTTTATATAAACTTGGTCAAAGTTGGATGAGATTGACTTTGAACAAACTAATATGCAGAGTAAAAAGGATCGGAGGGAGTATATAATAAGGAGGCACTTGCGTACGTGAGGCTATGGACCTGGTGGGTCCCCATTGTCATCCTCTCCAAGTAAAGTCATCTCCTCGCCCACGCGCGCTTTCCGCCCAAAACAGTCAGCGCCGCCCGCCCCGCTTCCCGGTGCAGGCGATTGCTCCGCCTTCAAACGACACAAGTGCCTTCCGTCCGTCCATCTTCCACCCACATTAATGATACGTGGTTGCCGAGGCGGCTACTCCGGCGCCACACGTCCGTCCCTTCGCCCGCCCACCATTGCTATATAAACTGCTGCGCCGGCCATAGCCGCAGTCATCCGCATCCGTTCCCTTTCTCCTGTCCACACCACTATTGCCCACCATGGCTTCCTCGCGCTCCAGCGCTCTTCAGGACGGGCGGACTACGGACCACAAGGAGATGGCAGCCATTGCTGCCGACCGGCTGGTCGGCAGGCAGCCGGAGGATGACGACGTCCCAATGGAGAACATGGTAGTCGACGATCCGGCGCCAATCCCCTCCTCCGCGCCATCCTCGCTGGTGCATTGCACCATGACCATCAGCAAGGCCCATGCCCAATATATGGAAAGTGTGAGGCAGATGCATCAGGAGCAGTTCCGAGAGGCGCAGGCCGACGCCGCCTACAACCACCATCTCCTCCAGGAGCATCTGCAGGCGGAGGAGCAGATCGCCGCGGAGCGGGCGGAGCAGGAGGCACTACTCGACTCGTACCGCTCCGCCCGCAAGGGCCGCCTCGAGCGCTAGCGGTAGCACATGCGGGTGGCGGAGGCTGCGACCGCCTACAAAGAGGCTAGAAAAGAGGGCGATGAAGCGGGCGAGGCGCTGTTTGGCGAGACCGAGGACGAGGCAGAGGACAATGCCAGCTCCGACGAGTCCCTGCTCCGCTGGCATCGACGAGGCCCTGCTCCGCCGAGGCCCCGTGGCGCCAACAACGAGGCAGAGGACACCGCCGACTCCGCCGAGGCCCCGCCCCACCAACAACGAGGCAGAGGACACTGCCGGCTCAGCCGAGGCCCCACCCTGCCGGCAACACGGGGGAGGATTTCCACTGCTCCGCTGAGGCGCCGCCCGCTGGCAACGAGAGAGAGGACATCGCTGGCTCCACCGAGGCCCCGCCCCGCTGCCAACGAGGCCACGCCACACAGAAAATAAGGAAGAGTAGAACACGGTAGGTCGCCGCCGCTCGGGTCCAAGTAAGGCCACCGCTGCTACCCTCCGGTTGAAGCCAAGCTAGGCGGATTGACCATTGACGGCCGGTTAGCTTCTTGGCGGCGACGTGGAGTCGGGGAGTTCTGCTGGAGAATAACGCTGCTTCTACTTAACTGTTGGTACAGTTGGCTGACTGACATATGGGCCCAATAGGCCACATGTCAGTTATGCAAATCCACCTGCAGTTAAGTCACTGAAGCTTCAGTTCAGCTCAGCGGGACACAGGTGGGTAGCTTCGGTTAATTAATTATACCTTCAGCGCACCCCTTTTTAGTTGAAGAATGTATGAAATGTAATGAAATCTGGCATGTTTATATGAAATCCGACCATGTATGAATGAATTTGTTTCGATTAGTTCGAATTCCTGTATCAGTGGTATTGGATGAACATGCAAAACAATATGTACTAGCATTATTCCCAGGGTGATCACCTCGTTTGCAGCAGTTTCACATGTACTCCCTCCGGTCCTTTCTAGTCTGCATACAAGTTTTGTCTGCAGTCAAAGTACCTCTACTTTGACCAATCTTATACAAAAAAGTATGCACTTTCACAATGTGCGAAGTAAAAAGGAACAGAAGGAGTACAAAGAGGTTGAGCAGGTTTTTAGCGTTTCTGTACATTGCAATCAAACACACAGTCCTGGCAATTCACAGAGAACATTCAAAACAATCGATGATTATGCATCTCAGCGACTCACATGTCAAAGGCAATATTTACTTCACAACTAAAGAATAAAGAAAAAATTGATCGACGCTGCTGACAGCAAGGGCGTCCCATTCGAAAATATCAAACGCATGTCTTGCTAAAAATCAATGAGCAAAATTTGACAAGGTTGTCCCATTACAAAATATCAAATGCCTACGATTGTGGAATGGGCAGGGTTTGCCATCAGTTCGGACATTGACATGGCACCTCGTGCTAAATAAACCAGCTGTTCTTTTTGTGCAGTTCCACCAAAATCAACCAAATTCGCACGTAGCTTGTATGATTTCGCCCTTATATGTTGCAACGCCTTGAACTTATCGGCACCTCCTTTCTTGTGGTGGAAATGAATGATTCGATGTATTCATGAACATTTTGTGCAGTTCCCATTGAAATCAAGCTAAGCACCCCTATTTGCACAAATACAAAAAAGTGATTAGTATAGAGCAAACTGTACTATGAATTGACAGTTTCAACAGGCACATACATGGTCCATGTAGAGCACACTTTTATAAAAATGGAACTCACCAGAAAGAATCCTAGAATAACATTGTACTCGCGCATCACAGCAAAAAAATGGAGATTTTGTCAGTCCTTCTGAGCTGAAGTTAGTTTGGTCTTGTGGGGAGGAATGTAACCATCCTTCAACTGCTCCTTCTGATGATAAGATAGACATGGCTTCTTCATCCTGGCATTAATCGGAACTAGTCACTTCACGTACTCCATATTATTCTTCAGAGGAAGATGATCCTGTTGTGCAAAGACAAGAGGAGTACTAAATGCTAACATCACTGTTTGCTCAAAAAAAAAGGAAAGGAAATATTTAAAACAGCACAGATGAAGCACTTCTCAAGGACAATACCACTTTTTCATGAAAGCACCGAGAGTTGATTTTTGTTTTTCTTCCCCTTGTTCTTCCCCTTCATCACTTGGTTCAATAACAAACAAGCTTCGCCTTCAATGTAAGATTTGGCATGCCAATTAGGGAGCACAAGTATAGTACTAAACTTAATTTTCTGATGAAAGTGGCAAAATACAGGCCAGCAGTTGTGAAATATCCTTATCTTACCTCAATGGGATATTACGGTGCACATACAGATTGGAAGTCTTGTCTCCATTTGTGCAATTCACTAAAATCAAGCAACATTATCGTACAAGTAGCACAACATATGAATGCACACTGTAGAGTCATGTGAAAGAAGGCTAGTACTGACCTCTCATGATGCGAAATTCAAACAACTCACAAGAAGAAGATCTGAACCAAATTCGCCTTAACGGATAGGAAGTAAGATCTCCTCTTGTGCAGTTCCACTAAGATCAAGCAATCAAGCAATGTTGTCGGTGTGACATTTTGGTTGAACTGCACAAAACACTCTTAAAACAAAAGTGTTTTGTGAAGTGCAACAAAAGGTCACAATGGCAACGAGGTGAAGCAGATAACCCTGTTTACACAAAGGTGCAAAGGAAACAATTAGTGGTACGGTGGATGACACAGAAGCCAACAAAAAGAAGCATCTACCTTATCTAAATGGGAAAGAAAGCAAGACAGTAGCATTTCTCAAACGGTGGCATTGATTAATATTAACATAGAGATTATATTAACAATAAAATTCGCTAAACATGTAATTTGCTTTTAACTGTGGCATTGCATCAATTTTCCAGCGGCATTATTAGAGGGTGTTTGTTTACAGGGACATTTTGGTGCAGGGACTAAAAAAACTCCGTGTCAGTCCCATCTAAACCAAAGAGGAGGGACTTTTAGGGACTAAAAGTGGGCATTTGGGTCTAAAGAAAGAAGACCCCGAGGGAGTCTTTTTGGGACTTTTTCCAACAGTTGCCCCTGCCACGCATCGCACCTTGTCTCTATTAGTTCATTACTAGGGGTAACATGGTCTTTTAGCATGTCATTTAATAACCTCTAGTCCATGTTTAGTACCTGGAACCCAGCAGGCAGGGACTAGGGAGTTTTTAACCAAACAGGGCCTTAGATTAACAATAGCTAATGAGTTGCACGGGACAGTGGACGCACCAGCACCATGTGCATCTACCGATGTACGGTGGTCATGCACAGTCTGTTGCAACAAAGAACAAGCAACCAAGGAGCATATTTGTGTTGGTCCCAGTTTTGTTATCTTTAGACGCCTTTCCCTATGTGAGCGCAGCAAATCTAGTCCTGCTCAAACTCTACAACCTTGTCCCTTCCTTTCCTTTTTGAACTAGTACTTTCGCCCCTTCCTTTCCTCTTTGAACCACGTCCTAGATTTATGCGATACAACTTTCCCCACTACTTTCCCCCATTCCTTTCCTCTTTGAACCACATCCTAGATTAATGCTATACAACTTTCCCCCTTCATTTCCTCTTTGAACCACGTCCTAGATTCATGCTATATACAACTTTTCCCACTACTTTCCCCCACTCCTTTCCTCTTTGAACCACGTCCTAGATTCATGGTATACATGCAGCTAGAGCAATGCATGTGGAGTAAGTAAATTATACCTTAAGGTTCTTGGGGCGTGGTTCGGTGGGCGATGGGACGACGGCGAAGAAGAAGGGGTCGGAGGCCCTCCCGCGCCGCCGCTGGGTGGAAAGTGAACAGCTGCGCTAGTAGTCCCTCGCCGACGGCGACAACGTTAAGCCTCCTTCCCTTCCCAGCGGACGGATCCTGCCGGCTCTTTGAGCAGCAGTGAGGGGAGAGAGAGGCCAACGAAGTCTTGTTTAGATCTGGAGAGGGCGAGAGAGTGTGAAGAGAGCAACTACAAGCGCTGAGGCTCCAGCGGGAGAGGGCGAGAGAGTGAGTGAACAGGCTAACCAGCTACACAACCCTCCCGTTATGTTAAACGAGAGGGAAATAACCTTTTATACATTCCTGCATTCGTGTGACAAGCATGCCGTGTTTTTTGTGTGTGTTGGGATTTCAATCATAATTGTGTCATGTGGCTTTGGTGGTAAGACTATCCACAGTGGTGCAGAAATAATGCAGCCTTAGTCACCTTACCTCTCTCCACGTAGTACGTTGGGTCCCACCAGTCAGAGGGTGAAACAAACAAATTAATAAGAAAAACTAAAAGCACCAGCGGTGTATCTTACCTCACACATCTCGCTACTGCTCGGGAACACTGTCCAATTGATCCCTCTGTTCGCTCATGTACTATTTTAAGTGAATCCTTATTATAACATGCACACAAATTTTGGCCACTTGTATTCGACTTAAGTCAGTGTGCCCCCGTATCTCGTATACTTACTACTCCCTCCATCTAGGTGTAATAAGTCACGTTAGAAGGTGCAACGGGACCAAGGTGCGTGCGTGTGCGTGTGCGTGTGTGTGTGTGTGTGTGTGTTTAACACCATGTGTGTGTTAGAGAGAGCGATAGATCGACCTACTCCTACAGAGAGATGTTGTGTAGTGTACGATTTTAGCCGCGAGAGTCGGTGCATCCTCCCGTTTCCGGGCGTGTCCGGTAGGGACATGCGGACAGCTGCCACGCCCGCTCCTGACCAGCCTGGCCCACCCAAAGCCCCTCCATCGCCCGCGCGCGCTTCCCGCCCGAAACGTTCAGCGCTGCTCCAAAGAATCGGTGCCGCATTCATGCCCGGGCAGAGCAGACGCGACCTCTCACTGGCGCAAGAGTGATGGTTGCTTCATCCGTCCAACTTACTGCTGGGTCTATGTGATTTGACGGCTCATTGGTCTTTATTACTAAGGTGGTAGGACTGCTGGATGTCCCACGTTTTCGGCGAAAGGAGGTATACTACTACTACTACTAGATTACAATTTTCTCCATTCTTACAGCGGAGGCATGCAAGAGCAGTGAAAACACGCAGGCTCAGTGATTACATGGCCCACTCACACTACTATCACCGTGCGACACCTAACTCTTTACATAGTACTCCCTCCGTTCCTAAATATTACTAGATGAGTCCCCGCACGTTGGCGCGGAACAGCGGTATATCTCTCTGCGCAAAATTATCGATTTCGTAGAACAAAAAAAATTCTATAACCGCATGACAAATGTGGTAGCCAAACTAAATAAACTCCCATCATCATTTAGATCATCCCACATAAGGAAAAAAGATCAGCCAACTCCTGAACTCTTACTGCATAATGGGATTATATTTTTCTTTTTGACATGTTAATGGGACTTAAAAGCTCACTTACATGCATGCTACCGGTTCATGCTTGCATGCAGACATGTTGATGTGATTTAAAACCCACTCACATGCATGTGGCACAGTATTTCTGCATGCTTGCATGTGGCTTAGTGCGGAGCCTCTCAATGTCAAGATCATACGGCTATTGAGGGAGTCCTGGATTAGGGGGTCTCCGGACAGCCGGACTATATCCTTTGGCCGGACTGTTGGACTATGAAGATACAAGATTGAAGACTTCGTCCCGTGTCCGGATAAGACTCTACTTGGTGTGGAAGACAAGCTAGGCAGTACGGATACGGATATCTCCTCCTTTGTAACCGACCTTGTGTAACTCTAGCCCCCTCCGGTGCCTATATAAACCGGAGGGCTTTAGTCCGTAGGACAACATACAATCATACCATAGGCTAGGTTCTAGGGTTTAGCCTCTCCGATCTCGTGCTAGATCCACTCTTGTACTACCCATATCATCAATATTAATCAAGCAGGACGTAGGGTTTTACCTCCATCAAGAGGGCCTGAACCTGGGTAAAACATCGTGTCCCCTACCTCCTGTTACCATCCGCCTAGACGCACAGTTTGGGACCCCCTACCCGAGATCCGCCGGTTTTGACACCGGCATTAGTGCTTTCATTGAGAGTTCCTCTGTGCCGTCGCCTTAGGCTTGATGGCTCCTTCTATCATCGATAGCAATGCAGTCCAAGGTGAGACTTTTCTCCCCGGACAGATCTTTGTGTTCGGCGGCTTCACACTGCGGGCCAACTCGCTTGGTCATCTGGAGCAGATCGAAAGCTACGCCCCTGGCCATCACGTCAGGTTTGGAAGCTTAAATTACACGGCCGATATCCGCGGAGACTTGATCTTCGACGGATTCGAGCCCGTGCCTTGTGCGCCACGCGGTCACGATGAGTACGATTTAGCTCTACCATCGGACCGTATTCAGGAGATCGCACCGGTAGCCGCTCCGAGCCTCAATTCGGAGCCAGTTGCGCCATCCATGGACGGGTGGATAGACCCCGTCATAGAGGTCGTATCCTCAGCGGCGATCGAGCCGAATATCGACCTTACCCTTCACGAGAGCCGTGTTGCCAAACTGTCAGATCCTTCCCCGGCCACGGACTCCGAACCGCCTGCGCCTGTGCCTATCAAATCCGACTGGGCGCCAATCATGGAGTTCACCTCCGCGGATATCTTTCAGCACTCGCCCTTCAGCGACATACTGAATTCATTAAAGTCTTTCTCCTTGTCAGGAGAGTCCTGGCCAAACTATGTCCGCAGGATTGGGATGCAGATGATGAAGAAATTCGCCGCCCACCCACCACCCACTTAGTAGCCACTGTCGATGACTTAACCAACATGCTCAACTTCGACTCCGAAGACATCGATGGTATGGATGACGATGCAGGAGATGAACAGGAACCACTGCCAACAGGGCACTGGACGCCCACTTCATCACATGATGTATACATGGTGGACACATGAAAAGAAAACGACGACGAGGAACGGAAGGACGCAACGAAGGGTTGTCCCCTCGAGAAGCAGTCAAAGCGGCGGCGTAAGCGCCGCTCCAAATCCTGCCTCAGCAGAAACAACAATCATATAGACCCAGCGTTAGAGCAGGGTGAACCATCGCCGGACCACGGCAACACGGAGAACCAAACCAAACAACCCGACTATGTCAAAGATAATAGTCCGGACGACATCACACCAGACAGACACCCGAAGCAACAGAATACCCATCAAAGGCTTGTTGCCACCGCGAGGAGTCTAAAAAAGCGGAAGCAAAGGCTCAAGGCTGCGCAGGACACACTCAGAATCAGATGGAGTAAAGTACTCAACACAGCAGCGAAGTACGGCGGTAATCGCCACACCAAGAGCCAGGGCCGGCCCTGAGGGGGGGCGGGGGGGCGGCCGCCCCGGGCCCCCGAGTAGGAAGGGGCCCCGATTTCCCTTGCGTGTGTTATGTTTTAGGAAAGAAATGTCATTCTTAGGAAACAAAAAATCCTTTCCAGATCGACTGATTCTCAAAATGGTAAAGTATCCTTTCCCATGATTAATTTTGCGTTGATGTATAGGAAAGAATATTTTCCCGCGTAACAGATTGACTAATTTTTCTCAAAAAAGGGAAATAATTGTAACAGATCCGACAATTCTGGCCTTGCCTCACACGCGTGGTCTTCTTGTCTTTCTACTTCTTCTTCAGACCTGTCAATGAATCAGCTATGCAAATGCCAAGGTCAACTGCTTGTTGCCGCGTCGTCTAATTGTGATTTTCTGCAGCTGGACACGATTAGTGGAGAAAGGTAATACAATTTTTAAGATTCCATCAACCTCTTCTTCAACGCCAATTCCCTTTTTTATAATCATGTCAGATTGTTCGGTTCATGAAGTTAATCCTCGTACATATCTCTTTCTCACAATCCAGTTTCTTGTATTGATAGGGAATAGAAAAGGGAAACTCGGATTTTTGTTTGTGACTCGTAATGTTCTAGCTATCCAGGTACCTTGTTCTATGCCTCTTCCTTAGCATTTTTTTAATTAGAAGTTTTCTTAATTTATTATCATATGTTTGTTTACTAATTAGAAAGAGTGCTATTAATTTAGCAAGATTTTATTTAGAAAGTATCCATCTGACAATGAGAAAAAAAGAGAAAATGCATATGAATTGATTGGTTCTCAGAAAACTACTTCTCCTAGGCATTTCGAGGAATTAGCTTTAGTTACTATTGAAAAACAACATTTTAAAAAAAAAAGGAGGATTACCCCGGCTTCTGCATCACCATACAACCATCTTTATTAATTATTCACGAGAGTTTGATAAAATAAATACAAGGATCAATCTGAAGCCCTCTTCTAGACGAACAAAGTCGCTTCACCTACAAGTAAACAACAACATAGCAAAAAATTATAAGATGATAAAAATTTGATTTGGCACGGAAGTGTTACTAATTCACCTAATAAAAAAAGCAAGTATCGATTGACAAGAGTGACGAACTTTTTATGTGAACAGTTGTTTCACCAGTTTTTCTGAATAGTCAAGATGACAAGGCAACATAGATTGTAGTGTAGTTAGTATTTATTTGCAATTAAAATAGAAAAGACATAAAGTATCTATGTAGTCATAGGGCCCCTTTTTGGTATCTTGCCCCGGGCCCCCAAAATCTCAGGACCGGGCCTGCCAAGAGCTACCCGAAGCGGAAGTTGCTACCTGAATTCGATGAGGAGGCCTTAGATCCCCCGCAACCAAAAATTAAAACGGCCATCTGGCCGGATAGTCAACCTCACGGCCAACATAGAGCGGCAAACAACGCCGCACATAAGCCAATACACGATCCACGCGAGGGCTCGCATCAAAAGGACGGCGCAACCAGATCCATCTATGGACCACGCAAGCGCGCTCTAGCATACGATGCAACACAACAAACATCCGAACAACGCGGTACACCCAGATACAGGGGTGCCGCACACCCCCTATGTTTCACCGATGAGGTGCTGGACCATGAATTTCCAAAGGGATTCAAACCCGTAAACATAGAGGCATACGGCGGAACAACAGACCCGGGGTCTGGATTGAGGACTATATCCTCCATATCCATATGGCTCGAGGAGATGATCTCCATGCCATTAAGTATTTACCCCTCAAACTCAAAGGGCCAGCTCAGCACTGGCTTAAAAGCCTCCCCGAAAGCTCCATTGGAAACTGGGAAGAGCTCGAAGACGCTTTTTGGGCAAATTTTCAAGGGACTTATGTCCGACCTCTGGATGCGGACGATTTAAGTCATATAACTCAATAGCCCGGAGAGTCATCCTGAAAGCTTTGGAACATGTTTCTTACTAAAAAGAACCAAATAGTCAACTATTCGGACGCCGAAGCCTTGGCAGCTTTTAAACACAGCGTCCGAGACGAATGGCTTGCCAGACACCTTGGCCAAGAAAAGCCGAGAACAATGGCAGCATTAATAAGCCTCATGACCCGCTTTTGCGCGGGCGAGGATAGCTGGCTAGCCTGATGCAGCACCAGCGACCCAAGTACATCCGAAGTTAGATATGGAAACAGGAAATCACGACGCAGCAAAAATAATAAGCGCCGGAATAAAGAAGACAACCCGAAGAGCACGGCGGTAAACGCCGGATTCAGAATCTCTCGGCCAGGTCAGCAAAAGCCGCCCTCTAAAGGCGCCAGAGATGAACTGTCCAGCCTAAACAAAATTCTGGACCAAATATGTCAGATCCATAGCACCCCCGGGAAGCACGCAAATCATACCCATAGAGAATGTTGGGTCTTCAAGCAATCCAGCAAACTCAACGCCGAACACAAGGGGCTGGATACACCAAGCGAAGACGAGGATGAGCCTCGCACGCAAAACACTGAGGAACAGAAGAAATTTCCACCAGAAGTCAAAACAGTAAACGTGTTACACGTGATAAAGGGGAGAAGCAAAGCGGCACTCCCAGATAAACATGCCCAAGGGCCTATCACCACTGAGTTCTGCCACTGGCCGTCTCAACCAATCACCTTCGACCATCAGGATTACTCAGCAAGTATCCGGAGCGCAGGATGGGCTGCCTTGATATTAGATCCAATAATTGATGGATGCCACTTCACACGAGTCCTGATGGACGGCGGCAGCAGCTTAAACCTGATATATCAGGACACTATCCGCAAAATGGGGATAGACCCAACGAAAATTTGTCATAGCAATACTACCTTTAAAGGAGTAACGCCAGGCCCAGGGGCTCACTGCAGGGGCTCCCTGCTACTAGAGGTTATATTCGGCTTCCCCGATAACTTCCGTAGCGAAAATTTAACCTTCCACATTGCGCCATTCCAAAGTGGCTATCAAGCACTACTTGGACGTGAAGCTTTTGCTCGCTTCAATGCAATACCGCATTACGCTTCCCTCACTCTTAAGATGCCCGGTCCACGTGGCATCATTACAGTAAAAGGAAATATTGAGCGATCCCTGCGCGCCAAAAAGAATGCGGCTGCCATGGCAGCCGCACACTAAAGCGGCCTCACCAACTAAAACATTCGATAGGTCGTCAAGACCACGGACATGGTTAGACGATTCCGGCGCAGCTATATGTAATTCATACAGGTTTGATGACCACGCCCCTATTACAAATACAAGGGTCTCAACGCGCGCAGACAAGTGGCAATTTTTACTCATCTTGATCTATACATGGTTTCTTTAAAACCTAACTTTTTGCACGACAACTTTTCACCTAAGTTCCTCTCTTTTATAGATGACCATCGTGCTACACCCGTCCAGGATACGGCACAACAGAGACACATGCGCAGACGTGCAGCAGGGACCCATTCTAAGGATTCTTTTTAGATTAAGACCTTGCGTCAACCTTTTTTACTGTCTCTTGTTGATACACATCCCTCAGATTCTCAGTACCATTGAGAAGGATGTTGACGTCTTGGCATGTGGCCACGTCAGAACAATGCACGTACCTGGACACCAGGGGCTTCTTACAAAGGGCACTGTTTAGGCCCGGTTTACACCATAAAGACCGAATACCTTAGGGAGTGTTCGGCGTCGCGAGTTTGGCCTTATATGCATCAGCTCCGAATCATGTCTTTGGTCAAATGTTGGGTTTGCCCGGCTCCTGTGTTTTTCTGCCTTATGTTCCGCTCTATCGGCTGAGGCGGCACCAGGAGAACTACTGCGATTGTGCCCTGGTTCATCCGGACGAGCACCTCAGTAGAGAAAGCCGAAAACTGACTGTCATGATATAGCGTGAGACTGGTCAACCACTCGATGACCTATCGGAATCTTAGAATTCCTACGCCTTAACGAAGGGCCGTTTCCCGGCCAGGCATGTACGCACCCCGAATTCGGGTGAGTGCGGAGCCACCAGGGGCTATATAGTAGCCCCACCGTCAAACTCCTATGGTTAAGTGAAAGTGTTAAAGCATTATAGTTCGGTTGCCTAGTTCGCTGCGCTATGACCTCCTTAATAGGACCAAGACGTTGGATTAAGTGTGAAAACGCGTCTTCTACGAACACCCCCGCATTATATGCGTGGGGGCTGAAGCCGACGACTGCAATCTTTCAGGTTATATACATATATATGTAAATGGCCGCATAGGAGGCATCATATTACTTTTGGGCAAAAGTATAAATACAGCCTTGATAAATTCAATAAACATTGTTTTTACAATGGGAATACATGTCACTCAAACATAATATTCTTCGAGCACTGGGCCTCTATCGAACGAGCGCCTTCAAGAACTTCTTCAAAATAGCGCTCGGCAGCCACTCGGCCTATGGCCGAACCCTGCGCCGCAACAGTGGTGGCATCCATCTCCGCCCAGTATGTCTTGACACGGGCAAGGGCCATCCGCGAGCCTTCTATGCATGCCAATCTCTTCATTGCATTAATGCGTGGCACCGCATCAAGGAACTGCTGCACCAACCTAAAATAACTGTTCGGCTTTGTCCTTTCCGGCCACAGATGATCTACAACAGACCTCATGGCGAGTCCGGACAATCTATTCAGCTTGGCCCATTTGGCAAGCTGATCAGTCAATGGAAGCGGACACTCTGGAACGTTAAATTGCGACCAGAATAGTTTATCCACTTCATGATCTGTTTGATCTCGGAAGTATTCGGCCGCATCGACAACGCTCGCCGCCAAGTCCAGATATGCGTCTGCCGAACTCCACAGCTGATCCAGAGGGGCATACCGATGATCTCCAAACTTCCTCCACAGCATAAAGGGCTTCCCAGCCACAATATCCCCGGCTTCACGCCGTTCCTCCTTCTTTGCTCTCATTGCAGAGCGGGTGTCTTTAGTCGCCATGGTGGCCTTTTCCAGGTCCATCGCCTTCGCCCGGTTTTCTTCTTCAAGAAGCTGGCAGCGGTTGGCAGTGTCTTTCAACTTTAGAGTCATCTTGGCCATTTTTTCTTTGGTCTCGCTATGCGCAGCCTTCTCGGCTCTTAACTCTTCGGCCGCCTTCAACGCGGCTGCATTATTACTCCTTGCTTGCTCCTTGGCTCGGGCAAGCTCCGCCCGAAGGGTCTCCACGGTGGCAGCTCCATCTGCAGTCACAACATATTAAATATACTGGCATCACGCTGCTCTTACTATGTGACATGCACCAGAAAAATCACCTACCCTGTGCCTCATCGAGCCGCTTGTTAACAAGCTCGATGTCCGCATCCGCCGCATCCAGTTGTCGCTTTAGTTCGACAAACCCATAAGTCTGGCTAGCCACCGGAGCTTCAACCACCTGCACATGAAGGCGGTCTGGTTATTACCTGGGACTATGATCCTCTGTTTGCCGCCGTTCTCGACGACAACCGGAGTCTCAGGGGCTACTATCTACACAGGGCACACCTAAAAATGTGCGGTACTATCACAAATGTATATCATTTTACGTACCTCAAAACCCGTTAGTAGACTCATAAAGGCTTCATGCAACCCGCTTTCGGTGGACGAAATCCTTTCAATCACCGTACCCATCAATGTACGGTGTTCTTCTGAGATAGTTGCTCGCTCTAGCAGATCCCTCAGTGCGTCCGACCGCATACCAGACGGTGCCGGATTCTTTTGGTTGCTCTCTTCAAGAGCTGGATACTGGGGACTTCGGGCGACCATAGGATTATCTTCTGGCCTCACCTGATCCGGCAAGGCCCTCCGTGACGACACTTCAAGGTCGCCCGCTTCTTGAGCGGGGGAGTCCGGGGGAGGCGTTTTGCTCTCCATCATCTCGGGAAGAAGATCCCCCGAAGACGAGCTCTGCTGAGAAGGGCTAAGATCCGAACTGCAAGATAAATGCTTCGGTTATTTTCCTCAGAGGTAAGGTAGTATATCTTCACTATTAAAGTACTTTTTGATTATGTACAGCTCGTTAGAGGGCTGATCTCCACGCGGATTTTGTGCGGCAAGAGCACCCTCCAAGGCAGGACCCTCTGGTGGAGATTTCTTCTCCCGTTTGGAAACCTTGGTTTCTGGATCTTTAGAGGTAGTCCTCTTCCTTTCCCGGGGTGAGAGAATGTCAGATTCCTCCCCTTGGTTATCCTCCCTCACGGAGGCGCTCGTTCCCTCGGTCGGAATAGGTAGCAGTGGAGGCCCGCTTTCGCCCTCTTTATTCCCCCCTTCATCTTCCTTTGAGGGCACCGGGCAAGGTGCTGGCTCGAGCATCTTCTCCAGCACCGGATTGTCCAAGCCTGATCGGGACGTTCCGACAGTGGGTTTTCGACGTCGGCGACGGCCACCGCATCTACACTAAGAATCCACCCCTTCCCCAAGCGGACGTGATCCGCCGGGATGTTAGAGATGTGGCCACACTCGTTTTGTGCGAGAGAGTGTGAAGAGAGCAACCCCAGCAAGCAACCGTGTAGGATGGCCCTTCCTGACTATGTACTCATTTTCTCTCCATATGAACCTATCATATTGCGTACGTGCCACTGAAGAAAAAAACTTTATTTATAAATGATGCGGCACCTACTACTCGTTCTCCTATAACCTTGCGCTTGGCATCTCCAAAATATTGACCTTGCGATTGGCTCTTCACCTCTTCGGGAAGTCGAGCAATAATGGTAGTGCAGTATATATCGTTCTGGCTATATGAGACTGAACGAATTGCTGCACGTCCACCACGTGGGAGAGGGAGAGTGCTACATACGGAGCAAAATGAGTGAATCTACACTCTAAAATACGTCTATACACATCAGCGTTTGGAGTGTGTACTAGTAGTTCATATTGAAATCTACTAAAGGACATATATATTCCAAACAATATGATATAATCTCTATAACCAAGGTAGTAGGGACGAGGAGTAAACGGTGGGAGTAGTAAATTTTTCTCCTCGTCCTGCGAGCCACCGCGCGCATGGGCGAGGGAGCGGGCGTAAGGCGTAGTAAGCAAGCTTCACCTCATCCTGCGAGCCACCGCGCCCGTGGGTGGGGAAGATGGCGTACTAAGCAAGCTTCTCCTCTTTCTGCGAGTTGACGGGACACATCAAAAGTACTCTAGTGTATAGAGCCTTGCCTCTAAGGTAGGCCCCACATGGTTTGCCTCTTTTTTTAACATAACACGTCAAGTCGCAATTTGTTTGTTCACCCATGGTAGACAATCCTCCCTCCACCAAATGGACAACCAGTACACGTGCCAAATTACCACGTGGGCTGCCTTTTTCGTACAGAAATGAGCTCCACTGTGTACCCGCGCAGGTGTGGTTGGGAAAGAGATGGGAGTACATGCGCCGTGCATGCACCTCTTCTCTTCGTGCACGTTCCCCACCTATGTGGGTGTGTGTGAGAGATACAAACCGCGTTCATGAGTGTTTTTTGTTTTGGGGTGGGGGGGGGGTGGGGGTTGATTTCGTGAATTATTTGTGGGAATATGTGTCGATGACATCTCAAACAAAATTTTGCATGCAATGTGTGTGAAATGGAGGCCTATCCATATCATACATAGAGGGTCGGGCAATCCACGAGAAGAGAGGGAGGGGTCATAGCTATCGATAGAGTCGAAGAGAGGATCAAGTGGGTGGGTGCGAGATCGATGAAGAGAGCCATCGAAATTG
>NC_057803.1:98868530-98941747 GCF_018294505.1 Triticum aestivum
GTTGAGAAGGAGAGGCCCAGCTATGTCTTGAGGGAGATCGGTCGACATCCATACATAATTGAAGGACGGGAAATATGATGGGAGAGAGATAGAGGAGAGAGAGAGAGAGGGGGGGAGGGAGAGGGAGGGAGAGGGGTAGAGTGCTGGATGGGTGATGCAGTTGCTTCTCGAAGATGGTGGGAGATGCCTACTAGACAAACTGAGGGTGGAACTGCAATGTTATCAATAAGAGTGGGGATGTGTTTCTGTGTGTGCCTGTGCGTGATAGATCTGTCGGGACGCATCCATGGATGATGAAGGGGAACCATGTGTTTGGTAAGCAAACCTAACTAGATCGGTAGATCAATTGTAGTTTGTCGGAGGAAGGGGGAGACACAACTAATGAGGTAGATCGATTGACGTGTGGGTAAAAACGAGTTATAAGGACATAGCTAGCTATATGTATAGAGAGAGATCGGTCGGTGTTCGTCCATTTGTTAGAGGCTAATAAGGCCCAGCGAGACGGATAGATAGAGAGAATGGAGCTAGGAGGTGGTGCGAGAGGCCCAACTACTAGCTAGATAGGGGGAGGAGTGTGCAGTTGTGAGAGAGCGATGAAAAGAGGGGCGAGAGTTTACATGTGTGTCTGACCATATGAGAGACACAAGGCAAGGACACATAAAGGAGGAGATTGAAGGTGTGTTTGTATGTTGTAGGCACGCATCACTGGAGAGGTTTATCAATCGGTGTGTGTCGGAAAGGAGTTGTGGACACTGTGGGAGAATGACCTAAAGAAAAAATGAATGTGCCCAGTGGATAGAATGCCGAGGGAGGGGGAGGGCGAGGAGGGCGTGTGCATGCACGCGAGGAAGTTAGTGGTAGCTACAAAGGTTAGAGGATTGTGTGGGTGTAAGAGACTAACAAAGATCATAATTTGATATGAAAGCAGATTCATATATTTGAATAGGAGATCATAGTGTTTTAAACATTGCATGCATGAATTAAGCGGTGATACACGTGCTGTGCACATGTTATACCATAATGTGACAATGCATGGTGTTTGCAACTCACAGCTAAATGCCAAACAATCTAAACCATACTATACATCAAACAATCTCACATTTTATTTGAATTTGTGATAATGTGTGGCATTTGCAGCTTACAACTAAATATCGAACAATCTAAACAATACTATATATCAAACATTCTCACATTTTATTTGAATTTGTGGTAATGTGTGGTGTTTGCAACTCACATCTAAATACTTGTAGGCGTAGGGGGCGGAGCACCATACATAATGTGATAAACACATTATACATATGAGACATGGTTTAGATTATGAAGATCTAGCTAGAGCTAGAAATGTAATGTGATTTGAAATCAAAATAAAGTGGATTCAAAAAATCTAGTTCGAGTTCATATAGTACACATAGTTCATATGCAACTCGAGACTAATCATGTGGTCTACTGTGAAGATAATACACAAACGATGGTTTAACTTGACAATAATGATGATTATAGATCTTATTAAAACAGAGAAACGAATTCAAATGCTTTGACTTCACAACAATCATTACTGTAGATCTTATTCAAATAGAGAAACGAATTCAAATTTAGTTCATATTGAAGCGGTAGTATATACGTTTGGAATGCACTAAAATGTTCATTTGAGTAGTAGGTTGCATGCATTATACACGTAGCGAAATATTTTAATTGAACATAACATGAATTCAAAGTTTTGAATGACATTTGTAGGGCGCATTGATTTGGTACAGTACATGTTAGGCTTGTCCGGAAATTTCAACCCGCGCATTGTTAGCCCGAAATATTTAAGATATATCTTTGTCTCGTTGTGCTCCGACAACTCCCTCCATCTCAACCCGCGCCTTGCTATTCCGAAATTACAACGCGTGCGAAAACTCCCACCTCCTGTGTAATCCCGATACGCGAAATGCCCGTGGTACCCCTGAACCGAAAGAACCGCCTCAAATCGGTGGGGGTACTTTCGTAACTTACCCCACATTTCGGACAAGCGCATCTCTAAGCCATGGTTCCCCACTGCCATCCCATCCGCCCACCCATTCGTACACCGAGGCCGTGAAAACCCACGACGAAACCCCACACCCTGCTCCGTCCGCCACCCAGCCGTAGCCTCTTCCCCGACGACGTCGTCCACAGCAACACCTCGACGTCCCTCATCCATCGTACCGGATGAGCATCCGTCGTCGATCTCATCGTACCGCCGGTTCAGCCACCCCGTCCTTCACCTCCAAGGAGCTGCCCCGACGTTCCCCTCGTCTTTCGCGCCACCTCCATTCCCACACCTCTGTCTTCACCTGCACCACCGGAAGAGCATCATCATCACCATTTCCTCGGATGAAGCTGCGGCCTAATCGGAGCCACCAAAGAGGTTGTACATTTTCTTCTTGATTCGATCTCACGGTGCTGCCGGTGCTCGGTCCCGAGCCGACACGGCGCAGCTCCATCCACGGCGGCGTCGCCGGCCACTTCCTCCACGGCGTCGCTCCCTCGGCGGCGACGTCCACATCAGTAGGACCTGCTGCTGCTTTATCTCTCACTCACGCTGCTGCTCTGCTCTTGCTCTCGGTCCCCTGCTTGGTCTGCTCTTGCTATTGCTCTTGCTCGCGCTGCTACTCTCGCTCTTGCTCTGGCTTGCGATGCTGCTCCGATTTAGCTACACTTCACTCCGATGCCGCCGGGGTGAAAGAAGAACCAGCCGCAGCGGGAAGGGGGGCTCGCCGGAGAGGTACCCCACTATCTATCTTAGGGTTCAGGATGGGGGCAGTGGTCGCCGGCGGTGGCGGGGCGTTGGCGGGGCGGTGGCATGGGGATCGCCAGAGAAAAAGCTCGGCAGGGGGGGCTAGAGGGTTGGCCGGGGCGGCAGCGGACCGGCAGTGGGGAGTGTTTTCGGGGCGGGCGAGGCAGCGCACCGCGGGCGGCGGGGGGCTGCTGTTTGGCCGGCTTAAGGGGGTGGAGGTTGAAGATGAACCACAGGCCCTTGATTTCGTATCCAACGGCTGCAAAATCGACTGACCAGAGATGAAAAATTCAGTCGACTGATGTGTAGCCTCACCTTGCTAGTGCGTCCAGTTTCGACAGCAAAATTCAGTTTCGACAGCAAAATTCAGTTTCGATAGTTAAGTTCAGTTTCGACAGTTAAGTTCAGTTTCGACAGTTAAATTCAGTTTCAACAGTTAAGTTCAGAGATGAGCGGCTGATGTATTTTACATGTAGCACTTTGTGGTTATGTATTTTACGTCATGAATTGGAGATGCTATTAGAATTCCACTCAGGTTAACGTTGTTCGTTGTCTCTCTTGTCCTGCTTCAGCCTCGGCGTCGTACAACTACCCGGAGTTGCTCAAATGACGAAACCCTCCATCACAGCGGAGGAGTACCTCAGGCTCCATCTCCAAACGCCTAAGATCTTCTTCCCCTCCTCCGACAGCCAAGTCAGCCGGAGCATCCTCACCGGCCAACCCAATCACGCTGAGATCGACATGGCTTCGCCAAAGAGGTTGTACACTTGTTCCATCTCTTTTTTACTCTACATGTTATATATATTGTCCACTGAGCACACGAATATGTTCCTTTAGTGTCTCCTTGAAAGAAAAAACGTAGGAATTTTAATTTTCACTTGTCCTCCTTTTAAAATTCCTATTCATGAAGCACAAGACTAAGAGATAGTAGCATAATAGCATTATAACCGTACATTTTCTTGTGGTTTGACTTAATCTCACCATGCTTCTTTGCATCCTGTGATCTTCCAATTGTTGTGAATCAAACACCCAGATTGGCAGAAATCCTGTGTTTTTAAATTCTCTATTTTGCACGTGCATTCCTATCCTATTCCTGTCTATTTCCTATCCCTGTATTGTTGTAATCCTCCAATTCAAACGAGCCCTTACAGAATTACTTCTCTTACAGATAGTTGTCAAAGAAAACCTTGCATGGTTTGTCCCGCTCCTGCTGCGCCGTCGTCGACCCCAGCTCAGCTGCTCCAACGAAGAAGGGTCCAGCACAGTAGGGATCCGGCCTCCAGACTATCTTTCACCGCCTCAGATCTTCTTCCCCGCTGCTGGCAGCCATGAAAACTGCACTACCATCATCAACCGAGCAGATGACCTCGGGGACTACATGGGTCCGCAAGAGAGGTCGCACTCTTTCGTGTCTTCTTACGTTATGCATCACTTAATATTACATGCTACTTTATCGTCCTGTTCACTGATTAGACTCTGAGTCGGCTCCAAACTAATGGTCAAACTTGAGTTTTTAAATGGTTGTGGGGTACATATCTGGGCTGCTATCAATAGTATCTATCTACTATCTGGTTAATCTCCGGTGTCTACTATGAGTTTCATGTTGGGTGGGAAACAAACAGTAAAGAAGCCGTTATCTGTATTTTTTAACTGAAGCCATTATCTTCCTGCTATTATTGGTTTTGGGTCTATCCACAGGTTGCTACAATCACTCTGGATTTCTGCATGCACTCCTTACATAATCTCACTATGTTTTATTCCTATGCATGACAGTTATTGTAAACAATGGAACTGAACATGTAGAGCAAAAGAGACGAGCCTTGTGTGGCAATAAAATTTCATGCAGATGTTGCTCCATGGTAGGCGCAAAGGCAGCCCCCCTCCACGCATTTCGGATTGTAATCGAGAGGAAGATATCTGTTCTGAGGGGGATTCAGAAGGAGAAGACAACTCCTATTTACCCCCTGAGGTCTTCGCTCTAACTTGGCATGCTGATGTTGGTTATATCATGCATATGGTGTCTTGCATTGCTTACTTCATACATCAAATATGTCATCTGCTTAGTTTAGATATCCTTTGTGCGAATGCCATCTGTTTAGTTTATTCATCTTTTATGTGAATTATGCAACGCCATCTTGTTTAGCCAGGCATCATATATGTGAATTTTGCACTGCCATCCTGCTTAGCCAGTCATCTTATATGTAAATTATATCAGGCCATCCTTTTTTTGTTACATATTACATTTGTCAACAATGTTATTACATTCAACTGCTCTTCGTGTGCATCAGCCATTTGACACGGTGATGGAAAATTCTGGAGTGAAACAAGGTCTTCAGAGCAGACTATGCTATCTGACAAAGCGCATATCTCACTGGTTACGGATAGCTCCTCAGAGGAGGATTCAGAGACATATGACTGGTCCTATTCCCCCCCCCCGAGGTGTATGCTCTAACTTGGCAGGGTTATGTTGCTCATATCGTGCGTATGGTGTCTCGCATTGCTATGTCATTTGATTAGTTTAGACATGCTTTGTGTGAATGCCACCTGTTCAGTGTCTAATTACCATATATGTGAATTATGCATTGCCATCTTGTTGCAAGACATTATATATGTGAATTATACAATGCTATCTTGTTGCAAAGGCATTATATATGTGAATTATGCAATGCCATGCTGTTTAGCCAATCATCATGTATGTGAATTATATCATGTTACCATTTTTTGTATTACGTGTTCCATTTGGCGACAATGTTTGTATATTCAACTACTCTTCCTATGCATCAGCCATTTGAAGCGGTGATGGAAGTATCTGGAGTGAAAACAAGGTATTCAGAGCAGACAATGCTACCTGCTGAAGCAGACATCTTGCTGGTTACAGAGAGCTCCCCAGAGGAGGATTCAGAGACTGATGACCAGTCCTATTTTCCCCCTGAGGTCTATGCTCAAACTTGGCAGGGTTATATTACCCATGTCATGCATGTCGTCTTGCATTGCTTAGTTTTTACATCATATATGGATTGCCATCTGCTTACTTGCTTACTATATAAATCATATATTTGAATTATATCATGCCATCATGTTTACATAGTACATACACATCATCTATCTAAATTATGGCATGGCAACCCATTTAATAAAGACATCATATAGTTATATCATCTCACCCTGTTTAGTGTTTACAGTCATCATATTTTGAATTATGGCATTCTATCCATGAATGTATGTGAATTATGGCATGCCAACCTATTTAATAAACACATTATATAGTTATGTCATGTCATCCTGTTTACAGTCTCATATTTTGAACTATGTCTTTCCATATTTTTTAGTTAGCCATCATAATGTGAAATTGTGTCATGCTATCCTGTTTAGTTAGCCAACATATATGTGAAATTGTGTCATGCTATCATGTTTGGTTAGACAACATAAATATGAATTATTTCATGCCCTCTTTTATTCCCCACTATCCATTGCACCTGTCTATCATACAATGTCTATACTATCAATTACTTTTCTTGTTTATAAGCCATTTGAATTGGAGAGCGTGATGGCAGTATCTAAGGGAGTAACAACGTGGTCTTCAAAAAAGATAGTGCTACCAGTTGATGCAGATAGAACCACGGTTGTACTTGCCCAAGGACCAGATCCACCACACATAACCCAGACTCTCGCAGATTGTACCCCTACCCAGTTGGACAGAGAACCAACTAAACCCCTTCTAACCCCAACCCCGACAGATAGTAACCCAGTTCCAGTTGACACAACACCGTCTCCACCACAGAGCACCCAAACACGAGCAGTTAGTAAGGGAACTGCAGTGCCCAAAGCACGAGGACCACCACTCCGAATCCCAACTCATTGCTTAAAGGAGAAGAAGATTTGTTCTCAGGTCAGGTTCTGTAGCTATAATTCATACTCCTTTGCTCTTACATGACTGTATTTACTCATACCAACTATTTTCAAATTTGAAGGATGGAATTGAAACTCCAATGGTGCAACAGGTATGTTTTAAACTTGTTTCTTTAACTGGTTTGCTATTGTAACCTGCTCTATGTTGATTTCAGTTTCAATTGAATAAACAGTTATGTTCTCATGTAATGCATATTACAAGTGTTGTTATTTCTCTATAGTTACCCACACTTATATTCTGTCTATTCTACTTTATCTTGAACAAATATTATTTGAACTGTGTCTCTATCTTGATTTGGCAACAAAAACTAGAATGGTATAGACCATAAAGTGACCATGGTACATAGATATATGTTTGTTTCATGTTGTTACCTGTCCACTTTACTACTGAAACCATTTACCAAAATGAGTTTCATATACAACATGGTAAACATGTGATGTGTCTGCTTGTTTCTCTTTTATGATGCGGACAAAATATTGGAGAACGGTACCGCATTATCCAATGGTAAAGGAAGTAATGCAGATAAGGTTCAAGATAGTGAGACATCCCTGTTGGCCTCCAAGAAAGCTGATACAAACTATTGACAAAAGTGAGGGAACCCAAAAGTCCTGTCTTGATGTAGTGTTCGAGTTACTGGCCACTACTGCTGGCACAAGCTCTTCGAACTCACTGCATGAATCAGTTCGTCTTTTTGAGTCTCAACTTCAAGTTGAAAGACATCGATCAGATGTGCTGCGACAGGAAGCTGAAGGACTGAGGAAGTCCCTGTAGAATTCAGATGCATATTTTCTGGTGCAATAGCAAGCGCTGGAGGATTTAAGCGCCAAACAAGAGAAAGTTAATAAGCTTGCTAAGCATCTTGCCAGCATTATGGGTACCCAGGATATTGTTTCTTGAGATCTTCTGAAGTGGTTTCAGTTTTGGATTTGTTTTGCTGCGGCGTTTATTTGCGCTGGTCACCAACTTTGACAACTAGTGTATATGATATGCTGCTTTGTTCCCTATATTTGCACTGGTGGCGAACTTTGATGCCCAGTGGATGTAATATGTGTAATAGTCGTGATAGCCTAGCGTTAGTTGCTTGCTTATTTATTTCCTTATTGTCTTGTTTATTTGTTTGCTTGTAGTCATTGCAGTTCTTTTTCCGCGGTTAGCTAGTGGCTGCAATAACCTATTTTTTAAAACTAGGCCACAATAACCATGGGCTAATATTTACTGTAGTGACACTGGGCCTCCTACTGGCCGTAGAAATAGTGGGCCTTCTACGGGCCGTAGAAACAATGGGCCTTCTACGGGTCGTAGAAACAATGGGCCTTTTGCGGGCTGTATTATCAATGGGCCTTATACGGGCCGTATAATCGATTGGCCAAACATGGGCCAAACAGACCGCATTATGGTCGTAAATGGGCTAGAGTTGGAATCGTCCGTTCATGGGCCGACCGTAACGGGCCATCGTTAATAGGTCGTATTTGATGATGCTATGAAATCGGCCCAACGTATTAACGGACCACAAACGGGCCGACTGTAACCACGGGCTGAATTTGACCCACAAGCAGAAAATGACAGTAACGGGCCGTCAGTAAATGAATGCTGGAAATGAGCCCAAGAATAAATGGGCTCTGAGAAGGCCGAAAGATAACATGGGCTGGAAACGGCCCAACGGAATAACGGGTCGTTAATGGGTATAATGTGATACACTGTTCATTACGGGCCAGTTTCACCACGGGCCGTTAATGGGTGTAAAGTGATACATTGTTCATTACGGCCCAGTTTCTCCACGGGCCGTTAGTAGGCCAAGAGTTACATAGGGCCTCATATGGGTCGAAAGACGTCATGGGCCATACATGGCCCAGAAGTGAAAACGGGCTGGAATCATATTGGATGGCCCAGATGACGCTACTGGGCCTAATTCGGATAGGGTGTAACGGGCCTTGGGTTAGCGGGCTGTAAATGGGCTATATTTGAATAGGCCGTTAACAGGCTTTCCATGGGCCGGCCCACCAGCTTTTGACCAAGCCAAACGGTCCGGCCTTTTCACAGGAATGGGCCTCTGTTGGGCCATGCCACGTGTCGACGTATCATAGGCGCCTTCCGTCCAATGAGTGGTTGACATCTGTCCCAACGATGAGCCGACACGTGTTTCCTCCAGCCAATGATGATTTTACACGTGGAAAATCCCCATTGGTCGGGGCTATTAACGGGTTATCGGATCCAAAACCCGACCCAATAGCTTAACGGCATTCCATTACGGTGGATGCCACGTGTCTGTCACCCTTGACGAAAGCACTTCTGTGACGCACGATTTATCGTCATGGAAGTGGACACTTCCGTGATGATAATTTTGGTAATGTCATGGAACACTTCTACGACAACACATGTATGACTATCTTGATTCTGTCATAAATTTGTCATGGATGTACATGCATGACAAAAAAAGCGACCTACTATGACAAACACATATCATCACGGAAGTGTATTTTTTGGTAGTGTATGATGCAGCCCGAGGCTTAGTGTGGGGGCATCTCTCCGAACTGTTATCGACGTCCCATGCAGAGTTATCCGCGAGGGAGCCCTTCCCCTTCTTGGGCGCCTCCGCCTCCAGAATTGTGGAGGCTGCCCTCTTTTTCCTCCCACCGTCAGGGGGAGAGTCGCTTTCCTCCTCCTCATCCTCGTCGTCTTCGACGGCGGAGGAGCAGGTCTTGTCTTCGGACGTCACGTCCGAAGCGCCCTTGCGGCGGGGTCCACTCCGAACCCCTTGGCCTTTCCTATGGCCTTCTTCTCTGGTGCCTTATAGGGCGCCGGCTCCAGCATCTTCGCTAAACGCGGGATGACTGGTTCTTCAGGTAGGGGAGCCGGACACCGGATCTCCTTCGCCCTCTTCAACCAGTTCTGAAGAAGCAATGATAACAAAAGCTTAGATATCGTCCTTGAAACGAGCAAGTAGGGAATGTGTTGAAAATAATTTACCTCTTTGGGGAGGTGGTTAATGTCGTGACCGCGGTCCGAATATGTGGCCAGCGGTATCTTGTTGCCCTTGAAGAGCAACTTCCAGGCATCTTCGTGAGTTATTTCGAAGAGCCTCTCTAGGGTTGGTGTTTCTTTGGGTTGAAATCCCATAGAGGGCGTCTTCGGCTCTGGCAGGGGAGGATCCGACGCACCAGCATCACTTGGATTACGTCAACGAGCTTGATGTCTTTATCCATCATGCTTTGAATGCGCGTTTGCAGCACAGTCAGCTCGTCTGACGAACACCAGTTCGGGTCTTCTCGACCCAGGAGGTGAGTTGCACGGGGCGCCGGAGTTGAATTCGGCAGCTGCGGCCCAGGTGGCATCGCGGGGTTCTGTGATGTAGAACCAATGCTTCTGCCACTCTTTTACAGTCTCCACAAAAGTGCCTTTTGGCCAAGAGACATTGGTGAGCTTTCTCACCATGGCGCCTCCGCACTCTGCATGCTGGCCATCCACCACCTTTGGCTTCACATTGAAGATTTTGAGCCATAGCCCGAAGTGGGGTTGGATGCGGAGGAAGGCCTCGCACACGACGATGAATGCCGAGATATTGAGGATGGAGTTCGGGGATAGGTCGTGGAAGTCTATCCCGTACTAGAACATTTGCCCGTGAATGAAGGGGTGGAGTGGAAACCCTAGCCCGCGGAGGACATGAGGGATGAATACTACCCTCTCGTTGGGCTTCGGCATGGGGACGATTTGTTAGGCTGGAAGACGGTGGGCGATTTCCTTCACCAGGTACCCGGCCGCCTGAAGCTCGGCGATGTCCTCCTCCTTGACAGAGGAAGCCATCCACTTGCCTTAACCTCCGGATCCGGACATGGTTGAGTGCTTTCTCGAGTGGGAAACAGATGAAAACCTGGGCGCTGGAGCTCAAGAGTGGAAAGGCAGAAGAAGAGAGAAGGCGTGGGAGAAGAAAGGGGAATCTTATCTCCTTATAAGGGCAGTGAATATCGAATGCCTCCCCACTCGCCTTAAAATTCGCCAACTCCCAAGGGCTGTGTAAACGGCACGGTTGGGTTACCCATACCCGTATTGATGAGAATCCCGCAATAAGGGGACACAATCTCTGCTTCGATAGGATGTGCCAATGGAAACCGCGTCTCGAAACGTGGAATGGCAGACACAAAATGGTTCGAAATTATGACCGGGTGGACGTGATGTCATGTTGTAAAAATCTGTCAGCGGATTGGACTCGTGGAGTATTATATTCTCTCTGCGGTTGTGTATGGTGTGTGTGACAGGTCCAGATACAATCATCGTGTTCGGAGACTATCTTGGAGTTTGGAAAGAAGGGAACCCGCCTTGCAATGCCGAAGACAAATCTGCGCGCCGGACTCCTCGTCATTGAAGCCAGGTTCAGGGGCTACTGAGGGAGTCCTGAACTAAGGGGTCCTCGGAAGTCTGGCCTGTTAGCCATGGGCCAGACTGATGGGTTGTGAAGATATGAAGACTGAAGACTGCACCCGTGTCCAGATGGGACTCTCCTTGGCGTGGAAGGCAAGCTTGGCGACCGAATATGTAGATTCCTTTCTTTGTAACCGACCTTGTGTAACCCTAGATCCTCCCGGTGTCTATATAAACTGGAGGGCTTAGTCCGGATAGGACGAATACTCATTACCATAGTCATACAGGCTAGACTCCTAGGGTTTAGCCATTACGATCTCGTGGTAGATCAACTCTTGTAATACTCATATTCATCAAGATCAATCAAGCAGGAAGTAGGGTATTACCTCCGTAGAGAGGGCCCGGACCTGGGTAAACATCATGTCCCCTATCTCCTGTTACCATCGACCTTAGACGCACAGTTCGGGACCCCCTACCCGAGATCCGTCGGGTCTGACATCGACAAGGGGAAAACACCATATGATCCGACTAAATTAACAAAGCCCGCGATACATCAAGACCATGACATCTCAAGAACACGAGAGAGAGAGAGAGAGAGAGAGAGAGAGAGAGAGAGAGATTAAACACATAGCTACTGGTACAAACCCTCAGCCCCAAGGGTGGACTACTCCCTCCTCATCGTGGTGGCCGCCGGGATGATGAAGATGGGCACCAGAGATGATTCCCCCCTCCGGCAGGGTGCCGGAACAGGTCTAGATTGGTTTTCAGTGGCTACGGAGCCCCGTGGCGGCGGAACTTCTGATCTAGGTTAACCCCAAGGGTTTCGTAATATTTGGGAATTTATAGTGCAAAGAAGGGCTACAGGAGGCCACCGAGGTGGGCACAACCCACCTGGGCACGCCAGGGGGCCCTGGCGCATCCTAGTAGGTTGTGACCCCCTCGGGGCACCCCCCCAGGTGCTGCTTTGTCCCATCGGGAGTCTTCTGGCCCATAAAAAATCCACAAAAAGTTTCGCGGTGTTTGGACTCCGTTTAATATTGATTTTCTGTGATGTAAAAAATAAGCTGATGAGGACATCAATACCATTGTTACACCCACATCACCTGCTGCTATACATACCGGACCAATTACTAGAGCTCGCGCACGCCAATTAAATTACTAGGTACTTTCGTTTCTTGGTAATGATTCTAATGTTCATGAGAATATGATGCTGCCTAAATTGGATACATTTGTTTTGCTTACAAATGAAGGGCCTGGCATGGATAAGAGGGATAAACACTGGAGCAAGACCAAGCATGGAGATGATGGCATGCGCAAGGGGAACAAGAACGGACTTACAAGTGATGATTCCAGGACTTTGAAGCCACCATAATGAGTGCATGAAGCCTTGGACGAAATATACAAGATGCCACTTCATAAATTTCGTCCAGAACCTATCCTAGGTGCTGCGTCACCTTATTTTTGGGCCAGGCCCATGTAATTTTGAAATACTTGATTATAGGCTATTTTTAGAGTCCGTATGTGTGGGGAAACAAGAGTTAGAGTTGGTTTCGGACCCCTCCTCCAAGGGCCACGAACCCCCCCCCTTCCTCCATATATACAAACCTTAGGGCATTGTTTAGACTTTGGGTTTTGTTTAGATTAAAGTTCGCCATAGCTGCAACTTTGCGTACTTCGTTTGTGTTCAACGACCAGACAAAGGCGTCACAGAACCCCACCTTTGATCAATAAAGCTTTCCTCTTATATTCACAATATCCAGATTGCAATCTCAGTTTCTTGCTTGTTCTTCGTTTGCCTGCAGGAAACAGACCTTCGTGGTTAGGTTGATCGTGCTCTGGCGTGGTCAATAACCTCTCGGAGTTGGTTTAGCAATTGCTAAGGCGCGACGTCCTCGCACGTTCATAGTCGGATCATCAAAGTCGACTTCCTCCAAAACGATAGCCACCATCTCATTGAAAGACGAGACACATTTGCCTCTATCAAGTGGTATCAGATTTCCAGGTTGCTCGATGAGATTTTACAGTTTTTAGTAGTTTAGGCCGAGTCTGTTCTTCATACATATAGTCCACGAAAAAGCCAAAAAATAGGGTTAGTTCATCATATCCGAACCAATCTGAAACCTTGCATAGTCTTTTTAGAGTTTTGTGTTGTTGAATTTGCGGTTGCATCGTCGTGTCGAGTTGCTGGTCTTAGTCCCTTAGAGTTTCGAGTTCTATTCACAGGTTGTCACGCCGCCGCCGCACCATCGTCATCATCATTGCCATATACCGCCACCCCACCATCGCCGCTGCCATATACAACCACCAATGCGAGTCCACATATACCATCGTCATATACAACCACCAATCCGAGTCCACATATACCATCGCCATATACCACCACCAATCCGAGTCCAGATATTACATCGCCATATACAACCACCAGTCCGAGTTCCACCAGATTCATCTCCGCCACTAGTCCTAGTCCAAGTCCAGTATTTCTTGCTTTGTTTTCAAGTTCCAGATCACACGATACTTTGAGTCGTGACCAAGTCGGACTCCCAAACTTTCATGCTATCCGCAGAAAAAAATAGTTCCAAACTAAAAAAAACTAAGTCTGGAAAATTCTGGCTAGGCAATTTTTAGACCATTTGTAGACTTTTTCGGGAAAAAAATGTTGCGGGGCAAAAAAAGGGGTAAAATGCAAAAAAAGTGCAATAAAGTGAAAAAGGGGAAAAATTCAGAGAGTGCTCCTCCCTTGTTTACGTGTCGCGCCGTGATTTTGTTCGTGTTCTAGGCTCCGTCTCTTGTACAGTCTAGCCTAGGACCAGCACAGTACCGTCGTTGAGCGTTTATTCAACTTTGCATCTCTAAATTGATCATTGCTGACCCTTTTTGCTACCATATTATAAGCCTTCCCAGCTCCACATACATCTACGTCGTGCGTTTGACTCTCCCTGGTAATCGCTCTATCCAAGCTTTGAGCGTTTTGACTACGACGGTTGCCGATCACCGCCTGCTGCTGGGTAAGAACTGGTAAGAATTTGAGATTTGCTTGAAGGATTTGTGACACCCACCACCACCTCTTGTTAGTAGTCTATAGGATCATATTCTTGTGTGTTTCTATTGCTGCTAACCATGGCAGGATCACAAGCTGACGAGACTGACTGGGAGAACATGATGAATAAGGAGTTGCATGATAAATTTCAGCAAATGATGAGTGGACAGGTGCAAGATGTGCTAAACAGATTTGAAGAGGCCATGGAGAAGATAGATGGCATGGAGAAGATGTTCAAAACAAAGCTCGATAATAAGTTTAATGAATTGCTCGCACGTCTTCCACCACCACCATCGGCTGCACCTACAACAACAACAACAACAACAACAACAACAACAACAACAATGACAACGACTACAACTACCTCCACGTCGCGAAACAGCCCTCCGCCGAACGAGCCATGTCCCTCTTGCGCCTGGCCAACCTGTTGGCGCTGCTGTTAATACTTTTGTTGCTCCTGCTGCTGATGCGGAGGAGGATGATTATGCGGGAGATTACGAGGATGAGGTTGATCAAAATCAGAACTACGTGCAACCACCAGCACCACAACCACCAGGTCGTCCACATGCAAATAATGGCAATGGTAGGGCTCCTGAGGGAGTCCTGTATTAGGGGGTCTTCGGACAGCCGGACTATATCCTTTGGCTGGACTGTTGGACTATGAAGATACAAGATTGAAGACTTCGTCCCGTGTCCGGGTGGGACTCTCCTTGGCATGGAAGGCAAGCTAGGCAATACGGATATGTATATCTCCTCCTTTGTAACCGACCTTGTGTAACCCTAGCCCCCTCCGGTGTCTATATAAACCGGAGGGTTGTAGTCCGTAGGACAACATACAATCATACCATAGGCTAGCTTTTAGGGTTTAGCCTCTCCGATCTCGTGGTAGATCAACTCTTGTACTACTCATATTATCAAGAATAATCAAGCAGGACATAGGGTTTTACTCCATCAAGAGGGCCCGGACCTGGGTAAAACATCGTGTCCCCTGCCTCCTGTTACCATCCACCTTAGACGCACAGTTCGGGACCCCCTACCCAAGATCCGCCGGTTTTGACACCGACATTGGTGCTTTCATTGAGAGTTCCACTGTGCCGTCGCCGTAAGGAAGGATGCCTCGTCTCGTTGTTAAAAACAACATTACCACCGGGGGAGCCCTGGTTGTCGGCCAAACTCTCCGGCTAGGCAGTTTCATCATGACCGCCCGTTCGGCTGCTGCACCGATGATGACTTCTCGGGTCATCGAAAACAACCTCCACGTCGGCTCGGAATTCGCAGACCATATGGATACAATGGAGCTCTCTTTCCTAAACGAGCTCTTGGATCGCATCGCCGCCTTGGGAGTCACTACAGACTATGATCAGATTGGGCTTAAACCCGATCAAAGGGAGATTAACTCTCCACCGGTCACCCATCATAATGCGGTGGTGGAGGAACAATGCGGCGGTTCTTCCTCTATCTTGAGGACTAACTATGTCTGGATTCCTGAGCTCTCCGAGCCGGATACCCGTTTACGGGAGGACATCACCCAAGCCCTGAACCTAGAGTCAGGCAGCGGGCCAGACTCATCGGGCAACATCCCGGAATCCGAACTTCCAAGATTGGAAACACCTCGGCCCCTGGGTCTCAGATCGGGTAAGGGTTCGGACTCAAAAACACCCACCCACCCAGACATAAACGATCTTTCCCACATTAGGCAAGAGCCCCATGAAACAGTACATCATTATTGGGCCAGATTCCTCCTTGTGATGAACAAGGTTAAGGACTGCTGCGAGGAAGACGCAGTCTCACTTTTCTGCAAAAACTGCACGGACAAGGGAATCCTTAACACCATAAGTCGCTGTGACATATCACGCTTCGCTGACTTGGCATCCATAGTACGAAAGTACTGTGCGATGGAAAGTGCCTGGAAAACCAAAATGAAATTTGGGATAATCCGGCTCCGAATATACACCCAGTCCGAAGTAAAAGGGTGCACTATCATAAGACACCCGAGTTAATTACAAAAAAGCAAAAACCCTCTACAGGGCGTGGAACCGTATTGGAGGGATGGCTCAACGGACCCTGCAAAATTCATAGTATAAAGGATACCATACCAATACACAACCTTAGAGCATGTTGGATACTCCGGCATGTGGCCAAAAGCGGCGAGGATCTTCTCATCCCAAATGCCATATAGCACCATCCCAGGGATACCAATACGGTATTAACAGTCTTTGAGACCTTCGCATCAAATAATAGGCGCAAGCGAACACTCCGCAGCATTGCCGAAATCTGCCATGTGGAATCAATAAATCCATGGAGTGACACGGCTATTACCTTCAATGCCAGTGACGAACCTAAATTGCGAACAACCTGAGCACTAGCTGCACTGGTCCTCGGTCCAATTCTGGACGGCTTTCGACTCACCAAAGTACTCATGGACGGCGGCAGTGGATTAAACCTCATCTATGAGGAAACTCTTCAAAAAATGGAAATAGACTGGAACTGCATTGAGCAAAGCAGCACAACCTTCAGAGGAGTCATCCCCAGTCAGGAAGCACGCTGTGCTGGGAAAATCACACTAGATGTGGTATTCGGCACGCGGAGAACTATAGGTCCGAAGAAATTACATTCCAAGTGGCCCCGTTCAGTAGTGGATACCATGCCCTTTTAGGACGGGAGGCATTCACGATCTTCTAGGCCATACCTCATTATGCGTACATGAAGCTCAAAATGCCCGGGCCCAACGGAATCATCACTCTCGCTAGTGATCCGGACACAGCACTCCGCGCCGAAAACAAAACAGCCGCATTGGCCCTTGAGGCATTATCCGAAGCCCTTTTGGCCGAGGAATTAACTGTGCTACGCTCCACAATGGACATGGACGACGTGATACTTGAAAAGAGATCCAAGTCCACCTCTTTTAAACCAGCGGATGAAATAGTCAAATTCCAAGTCCACCCAACGGACCCTACAAAAACATCCTCCATCGGGGCATAGTTAAACCCCGCCGTGGATGCCGCACTACGAGAGTTCCTGCACGAGAATTGGGAATATTCGCCTGGCATCCCTCAGACATGCCAGGAATCCAACGCAGGCTGGCCGAGCACAGCCTCAATATCCTAAAGGGATTCAAGCCGGTCAAGCAGGCTCTTCGGTGTTTCTCTGAACCTAAGAGACAAGCTATGGGAGAGGAACTAGCCAAGTTATTGGAGGCCGGATTCATTAGAGAAATAAAATGCCCGGACTGGCTAGCAAACCTGGTGATGGTACCAAAGAAGGAAAAATCATGGCGCATATGTGTCGACTTCAAGGACCTCATCAAGGCTTGCCCAAAGGATCCCTTCCCCCTCCCCCGCATTGATCAAATTATCGATGCTACCGCAGGACATGAGTCATTGTGTTTTCTCGACGCATACTCCGGCTACCACCAAATCAAGATGGCGGAGTCCGACCAAGCCACAACGGCATTTATCACACCATACGGCCCCTTCTGTTTCAACACAATGCCTTTTGGGCTCAAAAACGCCGGTGTAACATATCAGCGCATGATCCAAACATGTCTGGAGAAACAGATTGACAAAACAGTAGAGGTATACGTAGATGATGTGGTCGTTAAAACCAAACATGTCGACTCTCTAATAGACGACTTGAGGCTCACATTCAACAACCTCCAAACATACGACATCAAGCTCAATCCAGAAAAATGCGTTTTCGGCATACCAGCCGGAAAGCTCTTGGGCTTCATTGTATCCAGTAGAGGAATTGAAGCTAATCCGGCCAAAATCGGAGCTCTGTCACAGTTGGCTATCCCAACGGACCTCAAAAAATCCAAAAATTAACTGGATGTGTGGCCGCTCTAAGCCGCTTTATCTCCCGCTTGGGAGAAAAGGCATTACCCTTTTATCACCTCCTTCTGCGCACCGAACACTTCGAGTGGACAGATGCTGCCACAGCCGGATTGGAAGAAATAAAAGCCATATTGGCAACCAACCCAATCCTGGCCGCGCCAAACATCGGTGAACCAATGTTGTTGTACATTGCGGCAACTCATCAGGTTGTAAGCGCAGTGCTCGTTGTCGAATGAGAAGTGGACGGACATAAATTCCCTCTTCAAAAGCCGGTATATTATGTATCCACTGTCCTCACTCCATGCAAATCACGGTGCCCACATTATCAAAAGATAGCCTATGCGGTATTCATGGCATCCCGGAAGCTGCGACACTACTTTCAAGAGTGTTCGATTACAGTAGCCTCGGAAGTGCCACTTAATGATATTATAAACAACCGCGACGCCACGGGCCAGATTGCAAAATGGGCCATTGAGCTCCTCCTGTTCGACATAACATACAAACCTCGGCGAGCCATTAAATCGCAAGTATTGGCCGACTTTGTCGCTGAATGGACGGAAGCCGAACTCCCTAAAGAGTATGGCGCATACTCCAATTGGATCATGCACTTCGATGGCTCCAAAATGCTGGCTGGTCTGGGGGCTGGCATCGTCCTGACGTCCCCAACCGGAGATACAGTGCAATACGTACTGTAGATACTATATACAGACTCCAACAACGCAGCCGAATACAAAGCCCTGTTACATGGTCTTCGGATGGCAGTTTCCATGGGCATTCAATGCCTGGAGGTGCGTGGGGATTCAAACCTCGCAATATCCCAAATAAATGGAGACTTCGATGCCAAGGATTCGAAGATGGCGGCCTATCGAAACGCCGTCCTAAAGATGTCAGCTCGGTTCGAGCGGCTCGAATTTCACCATGTGGCTAGGGAGAACAATCAGGCGGCGGATATCCTCGCCCGCATCGGCGCAAAATGTGATGCGGTCCCCCCCCCAACATCTATTTGGAGAGGTTGTTTTAGCCATCCGTGGTATGGGAAGGGGACACCGGTAACAATAGTCCGAACCCGGCCAAAATACCCGATACCGAACACTCTGACATAATCGGAGGCTCTGCCACCGAAATAACACCTTCAGCCCACGTCCTAATGGCCATCATTGCCCCATGGACAGAACCATTCTTGGCCTACCTAACTAGGCAGGAACTTCCTGAGGACCAAAATGAGGCACGCTACATAGTGCGGCAATCTAAAGCCTACAGTGTCCACGAGGGAGAGCTGTATAAAAAAAGCACTACCGGAGTCCTTCAAAGGTGCATCTCCAAAGAGGAAGGGCGGAAGCTTTTGGCAGAAATTCACGCCGGACTTGGTGGCCACCACGCCGCAGCCCAGGCCCTTGTAAGCAAGGCCTTCCGTACAAGTTTTTATTGGTCGACGGCCCGGGCAGACGCACAGGACTTGGTCCAACACTGCGCCGGTTGCCAGCTTTTTGCAGACCAAAGCCACATGCCACCCACCGCTCTCCAAACAATCCCCATTACCTGGCCCTTCGCGGTCTGGGGGCTTGACATGGTTGGACCCCTTAAAGGGGGAACTCATAAGAAAAAAATACTTACTGGTCATGGTGGATAAATTCACCAAATGGATAGAAGCCAAACCTATTAAAACAGCCGAATCCGGACCAGTGATAGACTTCATATCCGGGGTTGTACACTATTATGGTGTCCCCCACATCATCATCACTGACAACAGCACGAACTTCATGGCCGACGAGGTAAAACTCTGGTGCAGCAACATGGGCATCAAGCTCGATTATGCTTCCGTCTATCACCCACAAACCAATGGCCAAGTTGAGCGAGCAAATGGTCTTATCATGAGCGGCATTAAACCCAGATTAGTGCGGTCCTTAAAGGAGTCTAACACGCACTGGGTAGAGGAGCTCGACTCCGTACTCTGGGGGCTGCGGACCACGCCGAATCGTACTACCGGATATACACCCTTCTTTATGGTGTACGGCGCAGAGGCAGTTCTGCCCTGCGACATAATTCATGACTCACCTCTAGTGCACATGTACGAAGAAAGAGAAGCCGAGCTCGATCGGCAGGACAGTATGGACACCCTGGAGGAGGAGCGCAACATGGCAAAAGCCCGTTCCGCATTATATCAGCAATAGGCTCGCAGATACCAACGCAGAGAAGTACGGGCCAAAACTTATAATGTTGGCGAGTTAGTTCTACGCCTGCCGGAGAAGAAAAAGACCAAGCTCGAGCCCAAATGGGAAGGTCCCTTCATTATTGACCAAGTTCTGACCGGTGGAGCGTACCGTCTACGGGATGCATCGAATAATCGACTTGAGTCGAACCCATGGAACGCAGCCAGGCTCCGAAGATTCTACGCCTAGCGCCGAACTCCGTGTTCGTCTCCTTCCTCTGTCCATTTTTTGCATATACATTATCTGTCTTTTTTCTCTTTCTTTCTTTTATTCTTTCTCAAGGCCTTCAAGGGCCAACTTGTGCCTCGCTTGCACACTATAGATTCTCTAACCGCGCTCATTATACTTGGGGGCTTCTTACAAAGAAGCTTAATTATCTATCTGGGCTTCATGCCCCGCACATGTGTTATTCTTCCGCATGTACCTTTTCTTCTCCATTATATGCATCGATATGACTTAATTTTCGGCCAAGCTAGGTTGCCTGGCTCTTGTATTTATGCCCTACGTTCCCGTTAATTCGGCTAGGGCATAAGGGGAGCACCTCTGCGATTGTCACTGCCGGGTCAGCCGGATGTGTACCTCAGACTGGGTGAAGCCAAAAGCTAGCATTCTTAAGGGAATATTCGGTCGGCGAACAAAAGATGATTTTTATTTATTTACCATATATGCCCCCAGATGTTTTTGCCTGCGTCTCCGCTCGCAGTACGGACATGCACTTTAGGGCATGCGTACCCAGGGAAAGGAACCCCTAACGGAACTATTCTCCCTGGAAGATGTTTCTTACTACCCATGTAATATAACATAACTAGTTGGGTACTTGTCTGTTCAAGCACTAATGACTCCTACGCCTGGTTTCCACCAATACCCCGGTTCTTATATAACTGAGCAGGTATTCGGACACACTCTGGACTGTCGGGTCCCGAGGTTGAAGAGAAAAGGTCCGCCATGACAAATGATTTACAATCCGGCTAGAAGGTATTATACATGTCACTTTAATTACATAGTCATATAGACTGACTAAATTCCTCTTCTATACCATCCAACAGGCGGTCTAGCCTACAATCCTGTTGGGAATACTTTGCGGCTAATTCTACTTGCCCATAGACTAAGCTAACGGGGATCTCTTTCCCGTCGGGCCCCACAGGTCCGACCTCGGCCATGTGGTTTGGGTCAGCCTTGGTATACCGCGTCTTCACCATGGCCCAGGCTTCCCTGGCACCTTGACGGCAGGCCGATATCTTCCATAATCGAAAGCGCCGCCGTGCTCCCTTGAGCTTCTCCGCAAGCTCTCCAATGCCTTCTGGCAGGGAGACTGATGGCCACAAGGCGTGGGCAACACCTTGCATCAACTGCCAAACTTGTTCGTGCAGTTGTGAGAGCTCGGATAGAAGACCACCCGCAGACCCAGGCATCTCCTCCGCGGGACGACCCGTCAGCATACCTGCAGACATAACTCTGTTAGCCGGCTTATCCGCCGTCCCCTTTTTAAGGGTTCTTTCAAGCACTTATTGAAAATGCCGCGTTGAAACCGCTTATTCTCCTTCTTGGAGTCCGCAAGCTGGGCTCAAACATCTTTCAGTTCCACGCTCAGCTTGGTATTGGTGTCTTGGAGATTGTTTTTCTCCCGCCTGACCTCAGTCAGCATGCGTTCGCCAGCCTTTAGCTGTCGTACGACATGCTGGTCCTCTAGATTCTCTCCGGATTCATCTGCAATATCTATTGTTAGATCTGCAGACACGCCGCACGCTATATGGTACCTATCATTCTTTGAAACAAATGTTACCAGCTGGGGACTTTTTAGGTTCCTTCAATGCGGCAACGGCGGCCTAAAGTTGGGTCTTGCATTCCTCCAGCTCCTGTGACAGTCGAGTATTCTTCTCTGTAAGAACCTGCACAATAGATGATCCTTAAATCAGTTCTGCTAACTGTTTCAAGTCTCAGGGGCTACTGATACATATAATTGTCAGATTTTCTTACCTGTACATCCCTTACATACTGGTTCGTGGCTCTGGCTAGACCATTTTGAGCAGCACGGAGGTACGCGTCTCCAGAATTGAAGGCATCAAATGCCTCTGGGGAGAAGCAAGCGTCATGGAGTACGGCTCGGCGACGCCTATGATTCATGGCGCTCTGCACTTCTGAATTTGTAGCGGATAGTCTATCTGCATCCTCTATAGGAGGAGTATCCGGCGTCCGCTCCATGTCGGCTTCCGCCTCTATGTCCGGTCCTGGAGCCCGACTGGTGGAAGCATGATCGGCAGCCTCACCGGACATATTCCGGCGAGCGTTTTTTCTGTTAAAGAAACATGGACATCATTACATTTTGAGAAACACGACAACCACGGAGTGGGGTTTTTGTCATACCTCTGCATTGGCGTCTCCGCCCTGACCGCTTTCCTTTTTGGCCTGCCTGGCCTCGGTGCCTCTTGTTGGCGAGTTGCTGCGGGATCGGCGCGGCATCCCGAAGGCCTTCCCTGTAAAACACCATATGTATATGGTAGGTGAACTGTCTAAAAGGGGATCCTAGTTTTTGGAGTTGGGATTTTTGGTTTTTCTTACGTGCGACGTAGGAAGCAGTCCGGGATAGTCGACTGTAATGGCCACCATGGCTTTATCATAGCCTCATTGATAGAACTGCCGGTCTATCAGCTCCATGAATATGTCCGGATCTTCTTCGAGTCCGGGACCGAGGGCCCGGTCAGGGTCCTCTGGTTGTGGGGATGGGCCGTTGACCTCCCTTATGGCTTTTCGCAGTTCCTGCCGCACAATGGCAAGTTTAATACCTACGACAAAGAATGCGGGAAGAATGGGAGTAGGGAGATATAACTCACCCAGCTTGGAGGGTTGTACATGGAGAATCCATCCCGTGGCTTGATGCGGATGAACTCCTCTTCCTCCCCCTTGAACAATTCGGATAGAATCTTTGCTAAAGCGGCATCGTTGTCCGGACCCTTGTGCCCGCAACGGGTGGCATCATCTTCCCCGTTAAAATACCATAGGGGGTGCCCTCGATATTGAAGTGGTTGCACTCCCCACATTATGCATATTGACATAACCTCGATTACTGTCAATCCTGATTGAGCCAGCACTTTAATCCGGTTCATCAGGTAAAGAACTTCTCCGTTGTCTTCCTCCTGGGGGCTCCGTGGGCGCCAACTTCGGCGTTTCTTTAGAGGAGCATTGTTGAACTTAGGAAGACCCCGCCGAACAGGGTCCAGAAGGGGGACGTCCTCCATATAAAACCATTCCGAAGGCCAGTCTTCGGACGTCTTCTTCGGAGTACCGGACAGGTATCCGGTTTCAGCGATGCGCCATATTTCGGCTCCACCCACTTGATAAAGTGACCCCTTTTGTGTGCGGGGGACGACGCAAAATAACCTTTTCCACAGCTCGAAATGAGCCTCGCAGCCCAGGAATAACTCGCAAAGGGCAACATAGCCGGCGATGTGTAATATGGAAGCAGGGGTGAAATTATGCAATTTGAGGCCGTAAAACTCCAGGAGCCCGCGGAGGAACGGATGAATTGGAAATCCGAGTCCCCTTAATAAGTAAGGAACAAGGCATACCCGCTCCCCCGTAGAGGGACTGGGGAAGCTCTCCGCTTGCTCCCCGCCATTATAGGTGGCAAGCCCGGCTCGGACGGGAACCATATACACTGGAGGGAGAAATACCTTAGTCTGCAGTTTGACTAATCGACTGTGTGGGACAGAACACCTCTCCCAATCACCGGGCTTGGGGCTACGGGGGCGGGAGGAGGAGCTGCGGTTGTCGGCCATGCTGGAGCGGATTTTTTCTGAAGCGCGCTCCAATGGATTCTCGCTGGGGGAGGATGATATGGATTGGATCTAAGAATCCCCATCCCTTTAATAGACAATTTATTTATCTGGCTAGGGGGGCGAATGTAAAAATGCCCTGGCTCCTCGTATTCATTCGACGCATGGAAGATAGCCCTTATTGGGCACAGAAGCCAAGAGGTCCCACATTTATGGGGCCGGACACTGCTTAACAAACATTCGAAATTTGGAGAAGAACCCGCCTTGCAATGCCGAAGACAATACTGCGTGTCAGACTTGACGTCATTGAAGCCTGGTTCGGGGGCTATTGAGGGAGTCCTGGATTAGGGGGTCTCCGGACAGCCGGACTATATCCTTTGGCCGGACAGTTGGACATGAAGATACAAAATTGAAGACTTCGTCTCGTGTCCGGGTGGGACTCTCCTTGGCGTGGAAGGCAAGCTAGGAAATACGGATATGTATATCTCCTCCTTTGTAACCGACCTTGTGTAACCCTAGCCCCCTCTGGTGTCTATATAAACTGGAGGGTTTAGCCTCTCCGATCTCGTGGTAGATCAACTATTGTACTACTCATATTATCAAGAACAATCAAGCAAGACGTAGGGTATTACCTCCATTGAGAGGGCCCGAACCTGGGTAAAACATCGTGTCCCCTGCCTCCTGTTACCATCCGCCTTAGACGCACAGTTCGGGACCCCCTACCCGAGATCCGCCGGTTTTGACACCGACAGCTCCCCTCAGGTACGAGATCATGACCATCTCCCTAAACTGAAATTGAATATTCCACCATTTTAGGGTAGATATGTTCCTGACATATATCTTACTTAGGAGTTAGAAACTGAACAATGTTTTACATGTTTACAATATCCTGAGGAGAGACGTGTTCCTACTGTTGTTTATGCTTTCACTAGTTTTGCATGTGTTTGGTGGTCTGAACATTGTAGATTATATCCTATTCCAGCTACTTGGGCTGCTTTGAAAACTGCTATGCGTACTCGTTGGGTTCCACCATATTATCAACATGAATTACTTAAAAAATGCAGCGTTTAAGACAAGGAAAAAATTATGTAGAAGAATATTATCAGGAATTACAAACTGGCATGATTAGATGTGGTATTGTTGAGGAGAATGAAGCTATGCTTGCATGTTTTATGGGTGGATTAAATAGAGAGATTCATACCATTCTAGAGTATAAGGAGTATAGTAATATCACTCGTTTATTCCATCTTGCTTGTAAAGCTGAACATGAAGTGCAGGATCGACAGGCATTGGCGTGACCTAACTTTTCCGCAGGTCGATCTTCATCATGGACACCACGTGAATCCTGTACTTCCACTGCACCAGCACCTCCATCAGGTGCCACCTCCAGCCGTGATACAAGAAAGAAGGCACAACCACCACTATCTGCCAAGAGCACACCCGCCGGGCCTGTGCAGAGCTCTTGCAACAAGTTCATTCTTAACGATGGATTTGTGTTTCGTGCTAACAAGCTATGCATTCCAACTAGCTCCGTTCGTATTTTGTTGTTGCAGGAGGCACATGGAGGAGGATTAATGGGACACTTTGGTGTCAAGAAGATGGGGGATATACTTGCTACACATTTATTTTGGCCAAAGATGAGACGGGATGTTGAGCGTTTTGTTGCTCTCTGCACTACATGTCAAAAAGCTAAGTCACGACTCAATCCTCACGGTTTATATATGCCTTTGCCTATACCTAGTGTTCCTTGGGAGGATATATCTATGGACTTTGTTTTAGGTTTACCTCGAACAAATAAGGGGAGGGATAGCATATTTGTTGTCGTGGATAGATTTTCGAAAATGGCACACTTTCTACCATGTCATAAAAGCGATGATGCTGTTAATGTTGCTGATTTGTTCTTTTGAAATTATTCGCTTGCATGGTGTGCCAAATACTATTGTTTCAGATCGTGATACTAAATTTCTTAGCCACTTTTGGAGATGTTTATGGGCTAAGTTGGGGACTAAACTGCTTTTTAGTACTACTTGTCACCCCCAAACTAATGGACAAACTGAAGTAGTCAATAGAACATTGTCTACTATGCTTAGGGTTGTTTTGAAGAATAATAAGAAAATGTGGGAAGAATGCTTGCCTCATATTGAATTTTCTTATAATCGTTCATTTCATTCTACTACTAAGATGTGCCCTTTTGAAATTGTGTATGGTTTCCTACCTCGTGCACCTATTGATTTGTTGCCTCTTCCATCTTCAGAGAAGGTTAATTTTGATGCTAAAGAATGTGCTGAATTGATTTTAAAAATTCATGAGTTAACTAAGGAAAACATTGAGCGTATGAATGCTAAATATAAACTTGCTGGAGATAAGGGTAGAAAATATGTTGTGTTTGCACCTGGAGATCTTGTTTGGTTACATTTGCGTAAGGATAGATTTCCTAATTTGCGCAAATCAAAGCTAATGCCACGTATTGATGGTCCTTTTAAGGTGTTAGAAAAAATAAATGATAATGCATTTAAACTTGAGCTGCCTGCAGATTTTGGGGTTAGTCCCACTTTTAACATTGCATATTTGAAGCCTTATTTGGGTGAGGAAGATGAGCTTCCGTCGAGGACGACTTCATTTCATGAAGGGGAGGATGATGAGGACATCAATACCATTGTTACACCCACAGCCCCTGCTGCTATACATACTGGACCAATTACTAGAGCTCGCGCACGCCAATTAAATTATCAGGTACTTTTGTTTCTTGGTAATGATTCTAATGTTCATGAGAATATGATGCTGCCTAAATTGGATACATTTGTTTTGCTTACAAATGAAGGGCCTAGCATGGATAAGAGGGATAAACACTGGAGCAAGACCAAGCATGGAGATGATGGCATGCGCAAGGGGAACAAGAACGGAGTTACAAGTGATGATTCCAGGACTTTGAAGCCACCATGATGAGTGCATGAAGCCTTGGACGAAATATACAAGATGCCACTTCATAAATTTCATCCAAAGGCTATCCTAGGTGCTGTGTCACCTTATTTTTGGGCCAGTCCCATGTAATTTTGAAATACTTGATTATAGGTTGTTTTTAGAGTCCGTATGTGTGGGGAAACAAGAGTTAGGATTGGTTTCGGACCCCTCCTCCAAGGGCCACGAAATCCCCCCCCCCCTCTCCTCCATATATACAACGCTTAGGGCATCGTTTAGACTTTGGGTTTTGTTTAGATTAAAGTTCGCCATAGCTGCAACTTTGCGTACTTCGTTTGTGTTCAACGACCAGACAAAGGCGTCACAGAACCCCACCTTTGATCAATAAAGCTTTCCTCTTATATTCGCAATATCCAGATTGCAATCTTAGTTTCTTGCTTGTTCTTCGTTTGCCTGCAAGAAACAGACCTTCGTGGTCGGGTTGATCGTGCTCCGGCGTGGTTAATAACCTCTCGGAGTTGGTTTAGCGATTGGTAAGGCGCGACGTCCTCGCACGTTCGTAGTCGGATCGTCAAAGTCGACCTCCTCCAAAACGGTATCCACCATCTCATCGAAAGACGGGACACCTTTGCCTCTATCACAAGCAAAAAATAGCAACTGGCACTGGGCACTGGGTCAATAGGTTAGTCCCAAAAAATGATATAAAGTTGCTAAAAATGATTGTAAAACACCCAAGAATGATAAAATAACAGCATGAATACTTCATAAATTATAGATACATTGGAGACGTATCAGTGACCAACACTCAAAGGGTTTACTAGAGTCAATAATCTAGTTCACATTGCTATATGATTAACACCCAAAGAGTACTAAGGTGTGATCATGTTTTGCTTGTGAGAGAAGTTTTATTCAATGGGTCTGCCACATTCAGATCCGTATGTATTTTGCAAATTTTTATGTCTACAATGCTCTGCATGGAGCTACTCTAGCTAATTGCTCCCACGTTCAATATGTATCTAGATTGAGACTTAGAGTCATCTAGATCAGCATCAAAGCTTGCATCGACGTAACTCTTTACGATGAACTCTTTATCACCTCCATAACCGAGAAACATTTCCTTAGTCCTCTTAGGTAACTAAGGATAATTTTGACCGCTGTCCAGTGATCTACTCCTGGATCACTATTGTACCCCTTGCCAAACTCTTGGTAAGGTACACAATATGCCTGGTACACAGCATGGCATACTTTATAAAACCTATGGCTGAGGCATAGGGAATGACTTTCATTCTCTCTCTATCTTCTACCGTGGTCGGGTTTTGAGTCTTACTCAACTTCACACCTTGCAACACAGGCAAGAACCCTTTCTTTGACTGATTCATTTTGAACTTCTTCAAAATCTTGTAAAGGTATGTGCTTTTGAAAGTCCTATTAAGCATCTCAATCTATCTCTACAGATCTTGATGCCCAAAATATTAGTAGCTTCACCGAGGTCTTTTATTGAAAAACTCTTATTCAAGTATCCTTTTATGCTATCTAGAAATTCTACATCATTTCCAGTCAACAATATGTCATCCACATATAATATTAGAAGTGCTAAAGAGCTCCCACTCACTTTCCTGTAAATACAGGCTTCACCATAAGTCTGTATAGAACCATATGCTTTGATCGCCACATCAAAGCGTATATTCCAACTCCGAGATGCTTGCACCAGTCCATAGATAAATCGCTGGAGTTTGCACACTTTGTTAGCACCTTTAGGATCTACAAAACCTTCTGGTTGCATCATATACAACTCTTCTTTGAGACATCCATTAAGGAATGCAGTTTTGACATCCATTTGTCAGATTTCATAAAATGCGGCAATTGCTAACATGATTCGGACAGACTTAAGCATCGCTACGGGTGAGAAAGTCTCATCGTAGTCAAATCCTTGAACTTGTCGAAAAACCTTTTTGCAACAAGTCAAGCTTTGTAGATAGTAACCCTACCATCAGCGTCCCTCTTCCTCTTGAAGATCCATTTATTCTCAATGGCTTGCCGATCATCGGGCAAGTCCACCAAAGTCCACACTTTGTTATCATACATGGATCCTATCTCAGATTTCATGGCCTCAAGCCATTTATCAGAATCTGGGCTCATCATCGCTTCCTCATAGTTCATAGGTTTGTCATGGTCTAGTAACATGACTTCTAGAATAGGATTACCGTACCACTCTGGTGCGGAACATGCTCTGATTGACCTACGAGGTTCAGTAGTAACTTGATCTGAAGTTTTCATGATCATTATAATTAGTTTTTCTCTAGTTGGTGTAGGCATCACTGGAACTGATTTCTGTGATGAACTACATTCCAATTCGAGACAAGGTACAATTTCCACATCAAGTTCTACTTTCCTCCCACTCACTTCTTTCGAGAGAAACTCCTTTTCTAGAAAGGATCCATTCTTAGCAACAAAGATCTTGCCTTCGGATCTTTGATAGAAGGTATACCCAACAGCTTCATTTGGGTATCCTATGAAGACGCACTTCTCCGATTTGGGTTCGAGCTTATCAGGCTGAAGCTTTTTCACATAAGCATCGCAAACCCAAACTTTAAGAAACAACAGCTTAGGTTTCTTGCCAACCCATAGTTCGTACGGTGTCGTCTCAATAGATTTAATTAGATGGTGCCCTCTTTAACGTGAATGCAGCTGTCTCTAATGCATAACCCCAAAACAATATTGGTAAATCGGTAAGAGACATCATAGATCGCACCATATATCTAATAAATTACGGTTACAATGTTCGGACACTCCATTACGTTGTGGTGTTCCAGGTGGCGTGAGTTGTGAAATGATTCCACGTTGTTTTAAATGAAGGCCAAACTCGTAACTCAAATATTTGCCTCTGTGATCAGGTCGTAGAAACTTTATTTTCTTGTTACGATGATTCTCCACTTCACTCTGAAATTCTTTGAACTTTTTCAAATGTTTCAGACTTGTGTTTCATTAAGTAGATATACCCATATCTGCTCAAATCATCTATGAAGGTTAGAAAATAACGATACCTGCCACGAGCCTCAACACTCATCGGACCGCATACATCGCTATGTATTATTTCCAATAAGTCAGTGGCTCGCTCCATTGTTCCAGAGAACGGAGTCTTAGTCATCTTGCCCACGAGGCATGGTTCACAAGCATCAAATGATTCATAATCAAGTGATTCCAAAAGTCCATCTGCATGGAGTTTCTTCATGCGCTTTACACCAATATGACCTAAACGACAGTGCCACAAGTATGTTGCACTATCATTATCAACTTTGCATCTTTTGGCATCAATATTATGAATATGTGTATCACTACGATCGAGATTCAATAAACCATTTATATTAAGTGTATGACCATAGAAGGTTTTATTCAAGTAAACAGAACAACAATTATTCTTTGACTTAAATGAATAACGGTATTGCAATAAAAATGGTGCAATCATATTCATGCTCAACACAAACACCAAATAACATTTATTTTAGGTTCAACACTAATCCCGAAGGTAAAAGGAGTGTGCGATGGTGATCTTATCAACCTTGGAATCATTTCCAACACACATCGTCACCTTGCCCTTAACTAGTCTCTGTTCATTTTGCAACTCCTGTTTCGAGTTACTAATCTTAACAACTGAACCGGTATCAAATACCCTGGGGTTACTATGAACACTAGTAAAGTACACATCAATAACATGTATATCAAATATACTTTTGTTCACTTTGCCATCCTTCTTATCTGCCAAGTATTTGGGGTAGTTCCGCTTTCAGTGACCATTCCCTTTGCAGTAGAAGCACTCAGTTTTAGGCTTAGGTCTAGCTTTGTGCTTCTTCACGGGAGTGGCAACTTGCTTGCCATTATTCTTGAATTTCCCTTTCTTTCCCTTGCCCTTTTACTTGAAACTAGTGGTCTTGTCAACCATCAACACTTGATGCTTTTTCTTGATTTCTACCTTCACTGATTTCAGCATCGCGAAGAGCTTGGGAATTGTTTCCATTATCCCTTGCATATTATAGTTCATCACGAAGTTCTAGTAACTTGGTGATAGTGACTAGAGAACTCTGTCAATCACTATCTTATCTAGAAGATTAACTACCACTTGATTCAAGTCATTGTAGTACTCAGACATTCTGAGCACATGCTCACTAGCTGAGCTATTCTCCTCCATCTTGTAGGCAAAGTAATTGTCAGAGGTCTCATACCTCTTAACACGGGCATGAGTCTGAAATACCAATTTCAGCTCTTGGAACATCTCATATGCTCTATGGCGTTCAAAACATTTTTGAAGTCCCGGTTCTAAGCCGTAAAGTATGGCGCACTAAACTATCAAGTAGTCCTCATTCCTGAAGGAAATATGCCCTAGAGGCAATAATAAAGTTGTTATTTATATTTCCTTATATCATGATAAATGTTTATTATTCATGCTAGAATTGTATTAACCGGAAACTTAGTACATGTGTGAATACATAGACAAACAAATTGTCCCTAGTATGCCTCTACTTGACTAGCTCGTTAATCAAAGATGGTTAAGTTTCCTAGCCATAGACATGTGTTGTCATTTGATGAACGGGATCACATCATTAGAGAATGATGTGATGGACTAAACCCATCTGTTAGCTTAGCACTATGATCGTTTAGTTTATTGCTATTGCTTTCTTCATAGCTTATATATGTTTCTATGACTATGAGATTATCCAACTCCCGAATACCGGAGGAACACCTTGTGTGCTATCAAACATCACAACGTAACTGGGTGATTATAAAGATGCTCTACAGGTATCTCCGTTGGTATTTGTTGAGTTGGCATAGATCGAGATTAGGATTTGTCACTCCGTGTATCGGAGAGGTATCTCTGGGCCCTCTCGGTAATGCACATCACTATGAGCCTTGCAAGCAATGTGACTAATGAGTTAGTCACGGGATGATGCATTACAGAACGAGTAAAGAGACTTTCCGGTAACGAGATTGGACTAGGTATGATGATACCGACGATCGAATCTCAGGCAAGTAACATACCAATGACAAAGGGAACAACGTATGTTGTTGTGCAGTTTGACCGATAAAGATCTTCATAGAATATGTAGGAACCAATATAAGCATCTAGGTTCCGCTATTGGTTATTGACCGGAGATGTGTCTCAATCATGTCTACATAGTTCTCGAACCCGTAAGGTCCGCACGCTTAATGTTCGATGACGATATGTATTATGAGTTCTGCGATTTGATGTACCGAAGGTTGTTCCGAGTCCCGGATGTGATCACGAACATGAAGATGAGTCTCGAAATGGTCGAGACATAAAGATTGATATATTGGACCATGTTATTCGGACACCGGAAGTGTTCCCGATAGTTTTGGGTAAAAACTGGAGTCCCAGAGGGGTTACCGGAACCCCGGGGGAACTAATGGGCCACCATGGGCCTTATTGGAGAGAGAGGAGGGGAACCAGGGCAGGCCGCGCCCCGCTTGCAGTCCGAATTGAACAAGGGAAGGGGCGGCGGCCCCCCTTTCCTTCTCCCTCTCTCACTCTCCTTCCTTCCCCCTCTCTCCCTCTTGGTGGAATCCTACTAGGACTTGGAGTCCTAGTAGGACTCCCCACTTTGGGCGCGCCCCTAAGGCCAGCCGGCCTCCTCCTCTCCCCTTTACATACAGGGGAGGGGGCACCCCATAGACACACAAGTTGATCTTTAGCCGTGTGCGGTGCCCCCCTCCACAGTTGTCCACCTCGGTCATATTGTCGTAGTGCTTAGGCGAAGCCCTGCATCGGTAACTTCATCATCACCGTCAACACACCGTCATGCTGACGCAACTTACCCTTCGCCTCAACTGGATCAAGAGTACGAGGGATGTCACCGAGCTGAACGTGTGCAGATCATGGAGGTGTCGTGCGTTCGGTACTTGATCGGTTGGATCGCGAAGATGTTCGACTACATCAACCGCGTTACTAAACGCTTCCGCTTTCGGTATACAAGGGTACGTAGACACACTCTCCCCCTATCATTGCTATGCATCTCCTAGATAGATCTTGCATGATCGTAGGAAATTTTTTGAAATACTGCGTTCCCCAATAGTGGCATCCGAGCCAAGTCATGCGTAGATGTTATATGCACGAGTAGAACACAAAGAGTTGTGGGCGATAATAGTCATACTGCTTACCAGCATGTCATACTTTGATTCAGCGGTATTGTTGGATGAAGCGGCCTAGACCGACATTACATGACCGCGTTCATGAGACTGGTTCTACCGACGTGCTTCGCACACAGGTGGCTAGTGGGTTTCTGTTTCTCCAGCTTTAGTTGAATCGAGTGTGACTACACCCGGTCCTTGTTGAAGGTTAAAACATCACACTTGATGAAAAATCATTGTGGTTTTTGATGCATAGGTAAGAACAGTTCTTGCTAAGCCCGTAGCAGCCACGTAAAACTTGCAACAACAAAGTAGATGACGTCTAACTTGTTTTTGCAGGGCATGTTGTGATGTGATATGGTCAAGACGTGATTATATAAATTGTTGTATGAGATGATCATGTTTTGCAAGAGAATTATCGACAACTGGCAGGAGCCATATGGTTGTCGCTTTATTGTATGAAATGCAATCACCATGTAATTGCTTTACTTTATCACTAAGCAGTAGCGATAGTCGTGAAAGCAATAGTTGGCGAGACGACAATGATGCTACGATGGAGATCAAGGTGTCAAGCCGGTGACGATGGTAATCATGATGCTGCTTTGGAGATGGAGATCAAAGGCACGAGATGATGATGGCCATATCATATCACTTATATTGATTACATGTGATGTTTATCCTTTATGCATCTTATTTTGCTTAGTACGGCAGTAGCATTATAAGATGATTGATAACCCACAAGTATAGGGGATCGCAATAGTTTTTGAGGGTAGAGTATTCAACCCAAATTTATTGATTTGGCACAAGGGGAGCCAAAGAATATTATCAAGTTTTAGCAGTTGAGGTGTCAATTCAACCACACCTGAAAGACTTAATATCTGCAGCAAAATATTTAGTAGCAAAGTAGTATGGAATTAACGATAACGGTGGCAAAAGTAACAATAGTAGTTTTTGTACCAATCGTAACAATGGCAACGGAAAAGTAACTAAGCAAAGATCAATATGTGAAAAGCTCGTAGGCAATGGATCAATGATGGATAATTATGTCGGATGCGATTCCTCATGCAACAGTTATAACATAGGGTGACACCGAACTAGCTCAAGTTCATCAATGTAATGTAGGCATGTATTCCAAATATAGTCATACGTGCTTATGGAAAAGAACTTGCATGACATCTTTTGTCCTACCCTCCCGTGGCAGCGTGGTCCTATTGGAAACTAAGGGATATTAAGGCCTCCTTTTAGTAGAGTACTGGACCAAAGCATTAGCACTTAGTGAATACATGAACTCCTCAAACTATGGTCATCACCGGGAGTGGTCCCGATTATTGTCACTTCGGGGTTGCCGGATCATAACACATAGTAGGTGACTATTGACTTGCAAGATAGGATCAAGCACTCACATATATTCATGAAAACATAATAGGTTCATATTTGTAATCATGGCACTCGGACCCTAGTGACAAGCATTAAGCATAGCAAAGTCATAGCAACATCAATCTTAGAACATAATGGATACTAGGGATCAAACCCTAACAAAACTAACTCGATTACATGGTAAATCTCATCCAACCCATCACCGTCCAGCAAGCCTATGATGAGATTACTCTTGCACGGCGGTGAGCATCATGAAATTGGTGATGGAGGATGGTTGATGATGACGATGGCAACGGATTCCCCTCTCCGGAGCCCTGAACGGACTCCAGATCAGCCCTCCCGAGGAAGATTAGGGCTTGGCGGCGGCTCTGTATCGTAAAACATGATGAATCCTTCTCTCTGGTTTTTTTACCCGAAAGTGAATATATGGAGTTGGGTTGAGGTCGGTGGAGTCACAGGGGGGCCCACAAGGCAGGGGGCGCGCCCTGCACCCTCGTGGACAGGGTGTGGGCCCCCTGATGCTGATTCTTTCGCCAATATTTTTCATTAATTCCAAAATGTGTCTCCGTGGATTTTCAGGTTATTCCGAGAACTTGTATTTCTACATAAAATTAACGCCATGGCAGTTCTACTGAAACCAACGTCAGTCCGGGTTAGTTCCATTCAAAATCATGCAAGTTAGAGTCGAAAACAAGGGCAAAAGTGTTTGGAAAAGTAGATACGTTGGAGACGTATCAACTCCCCCAAGCTTAAACCTTTGCCTGTCCTCAAGCAATTCAGTTGAAAACTGAAAGTGATAAAGAAAAAAATACAAACTCTGTTTGATCTTGTTGTTGCAAATATGTAAAAGCCAACATTCAAGTTTTCAGCAAAGTTTATGAACTAACCATATTCACAATAACATTTAGGTCTCATGTTTACTCATATCAATGGCATAATCAACTGGTGAGCAATAATAATAAATCTCGGATGACAACACTTTCTCAAAATAATCATAACATGATATAACAAGATGGTATCTCGCTAGCCCTTTCTGAGACCATAAAACATAAATGCAAAGCACCCTAAAGATCAAGGACTGACTAGACATTGTGATCAGGACATCCCAACCATGGGCACCACACTGCCAACCATCAAAGGTCCAATTACAAGAAGTCACGCAATGCAAATACATGATCAGGTGAACGCTAACTTAAGTCTATCATTTGACCTTGAAAACATGGTTGTGTCTTCACCTCCTTTGTTGTTGGTTGAACTCAGGTGCGATATCGAAGATGGCCAAACACATTTCAGTCCGTGCAAAATAGTGTTTTATGGCGAGGAAACAAAGTTAGGAATTCATGAAGAATTAGTTGTCTGCTAAAGAAACATTGTTCCAATTCTGACAAAACAATGTTTTGCACGAGTTTGGATATCCCAACTTGCGAAAGATTTCCAGAACTCGAGTCTTCTGCTGAAGGAAACATTGTTCGACCCCACTGAACAATGTTTGGTCAGGAACTGCCAACCACCTCCAACGAGAGTTTTCCAGAAGCTACCTCATTAAGTCTTGAAGCCATTTACTCAAACAAAGCTGGTTCACTTTCACACCTAAGCTGGATCTAGAAGCTAGTTCTCTTTCACACCTATCCAGGGGGTTGTTTGGATTATAAATAGGCTAGCTCTACCCTTCGTTGGGGACTTTTTCCATTTCTATCAAAGACCAAAGACATAGACTCCTCCCGAGATTGGAAAGCTCTTGTTATCCTTATTCTCGTGATTCCTTGAGAAATTGCTCCTAATTCGTGCTCCACGACTAGATCATGTTGTGTGGGCTAGTATTCGTGGTTTCCCTTGCGGATTGCACCTATCCCGTGCTCCACGACTTGAGAGTGGTTGTGCGGGGTAGTATTGTGGGTTGTGGATCCGCGAATGTTCGGATTGCAAGCTTTAGTGAGCATCCTCCTCGTCGGGTCATAATCTCTTATTTTCCATTTTTTGGCTACTTGCACCTAGTTACCCCCATCCATTTATCGATCCTACGTCGTGAAGATCGAACCTCCCCTTGAACTCCCTCTGCTTTGAAGACGGGGTCGCATCATCTGGTATTCAGAGCAAGGTTTACACGATAGGATCTGTATCTTTGTTGCTAGATCTATCCTTTTTAGTTTGGTTTTCTTTGTCCTAGAGTCCAAAGCAAAAAAAGACACAAAAAATCCAAGCCTTTGTTGCTGAGATCTAGTTGTTTGCTTTCCTCTTTGTGTCTACACCAAGTTCTATCCAAAGTTCCTGTTATTTTTCGAGTCTTGTTGTTGGATCTATTATGCTGCAAAAAAGAGCAAAAAAAGAATGAAAAAAGAGCAAAAAAAAGAGGAGAGAAAGTGTTGTGCAACTGTGCAATCATATTCAGTTTGGTGAGAAATTTCAGAAGTTGAAGTGGCAAGTGTTGCAGCTCAAACATGGTGCAAGGATCTAAATTTTTTTTCTTGTTCATTTGGTTCGCATCGATTGGATCTCAGCACTAGCCCTTCCTTTTTACCCCACCCAGATCCACCTAAAACCGTCAGCTTCCTTCCTTTCATTCGCCCGTCCACTCCTGATTTGCTACTTCCGCACAACCGCCAAGGAATCATTAGAATTTGGGTAAGCAAGAAGGTGAGTTGAGTGTTTTCCACATATATTTTTATTTTTCCACTTGTTTCCAAGAGTTAACATGACAGGATCCAACTCAAGTGTACATGGACATCAACATGTGGAAGATGATCTCCCAAAAACTCGTGCAACACTTGGTGATATGATTGAGGAGAGTATACTTGCAGCTATGCAAAGGATGTTCAGTGGTCGTCTTCCTATCACGGGTAATGGGGATCAACATCAACACAACCCCGCTGCCTCGCTGGCCGCCGACAACCGGCAACATCAAGGAAACAACGATCGCCATGTTGGTCGTGGAAGAGTGGCAGGAGCTGCTGCCCACGGCGCCCCTACTGTTGGTGCTGAACGGAGGCGTGGCGACTTTTCTGCCCCCCCCCCCGTGAGGGTGGGCTGCATGGAGGAGAAGCTCACGGGCGAGGCCGTGATCCCCGCGGGTTTGCTGCTGATCACCGGTGACGAGCGGCACATGATGATGATGCCATCTTCCGTGAAGATCTCTCCAAGAGTGGTGACGAGGATGAAGGCATGGGGGACTATGAACCCTACTCCCCGCCTCACCGTGGTGCTGTTTTTGGTCACAATGGTCATCATTATGACCATCGTGATCAGGATGACCGTGACAACCAAGCATGAGTGAAGCTAAGTGTGCCATCATTCACAGGAAAAGAGGGCCCGGATGCATATATTGAGTGGGAAGAGAAGTGTGACCAAATCTTTCGCATCCATGGTTTTTCTGATGCCAAGAGAGTTGATGTTGCTGTTATGGAGTTCTCTGGTTATGCTCTTACATGGTGGAGTCAGCTGCAAGACGATTAGTTGATGTCAGGCAATAATCATATCCGCGGCTGGACTTTGATGAAGGAAGTCATGAGGCGCCGTTTTGTTCCATCATACTATGAGAGGCAATTGTACAAGCGGTTGCAGGGGCTCACTCAAGGTTCCCGCACTGTTGAGGAGTACTATAAAGAGATGGAGGTGCTGTTAATTCATACAAGGACCCGTGAAAGTGATGATGCGAATATGGCGAGAATTTTACATCGGAAGAATGATGAAATATCAGATTTTGTGGAGATGTTTCCTTATGATACATTACAAGATGTGGTACATCAAGATATAAGAGTTGAGAAGAAGAATATGTGTAATGGTCGTACTCGTGCTTTCCAAGGCCGCACCACCACACACTCATGGCAGCGAGCACAACAGCCATATGGTTCTCAGTTTGAGGGTGCACCACCTAGACACCCTGAAAGTGCAACTATCCCTAGGTGGTTTTGGTAATTCATAACAACATATAGCTCATTGAGCTAATACTATTCCAAGATAATTATTTCAGGAAATCTCAATGATCGGCATGGCATGGATGTGAAAGTGGAACCCTCAAAATGCTAAGGACTATGGATTGGCTCAAGCTCAAAAGCTCAAGACTCTTCATTTTATATTTTAGTGATCCAAGATCACATTAAGTCCATAGGAAAAGCCAATACTATTAAGGAGGGATGATGTGTTGCTTAATGAGCCTCTTGCTTCATGTGCTTAGTGATATGCTCCAAAAACCCTCAACTACTTTCCCATATCCACATATGACCTAAACTCTAAGCCAAACTCGGTCCTACCGATTCTTCCTATCCGGCGCCACCGAGTTTCACTTGTCATTAGCCACTGCCAAACCCTAGCAATTCGGTTCTACCGATAAGGATCTCGGTCCCACCGAGATGGGGTTGCAAACTCTCTGTTCCCCTTTCGTAACTTTTCGGTCCCACCGAAAGAGCGAATCGGTCCCACCGAGATTGCAATGTAAACTCAGTGTTTCCCCTTTGTAACTTTTCGGTCTCATCGAGTTCCACTCGGTCTCACCGAAAGAGCAAATCGGTCCCACCGAGTTTGCCTGACCAACTCTCTGGTTAGCTAATTACCAAATTCGATCCCACCGAGTTTGTGTAATCAGTCTCACCGAGATTACGTTATGCCCAAACCATAACCGAATCGGTCCTACTGAGTTGCATGTCAGTCCCACCGAAATTCCTAACGGTCACTAGGTTTACTATTTCGGTCAGACCGAGTTTTCTGATTCGGTCCCACCGAGATTGGTAAATTGTGTGTAACGGTTGGATTTTGTGTGGAGCTATATATACCCCTCCACCTCTTTCTCATTCCGTGAGAGAGCCATCAGAACACACACACCATTCCAACTCATATGTTCTGAGAGAGAACCACCTACTCATGTGTTGAGATCAAGACATTCCATTCCTACCATATGAATCTTGATCTCTAGCCTTCCCAAGTTGCTTTCCACTCAAATCTTCTTTCCACCAAATCCAAATCCTATGAGAGAGAGTTGAGTGTTGGGGAGACTATCATTTGAAGCACAAGAGCAAGGAGTTCATTACCTACACACCATTTGTTACTTCTTGGAGAGTGGTGTCTCCTAGATTGGCTAGGTGTCACTTGGGAGCCTCCGACAAGATTGTGGAGTTGAACCAAGGAGTTTGTAAGGGCAAGGAGACCGCCTACTTCGTGAAGATCTACCGCTAGTGAGGCATGTCCTTCGTGGGCGATGGTCATGGTGGGATAGACAAGGTTGCTTCTTCGTGGACCCTTTGTGGGTGGTTGCTTCTTCGTGGACCCTTCGTGGGTGGAGCCCTTTGTGGACTCGCGCAACCGTTGCCCTTGGGTGGAGCCCTGTGTGGACTCGCGCAACCGTTACCCTTCGTGGGTTGAAGTCTCCATCAACGTGGATGTAGGATAGCACCACCTATCTGAACCACGGGAAAAACATCCGTGTCTCCAATAGCGTTTGACTTCTCCAAACCCTTCCCTTTATACTCTTGCAAGTTGCATGCTTTACTTTCGCTGCCCATAAACTCTTTGCATGCTTGCTTGAATTGTGTGATGATTGCTTGACTTGTCCTAAAATAGCTAAAATCTGCCAAGAACTAAAATTGGGAAAAGGTTAAGTTTTTAATTGGTCAAGTAGTCTAATCACCCCCCTCTAGACATACTTCGATCCTACAAGTGGTATCAGAGCCTTGGTCTCCATTTGCTTGATCTCCATAGCTTTTGGTGGTCATAGCCTTGGTTTCACAACCTAGGAGAGTATGGCGTCTAGCGAGGGAAATTATCACCGAAGAGGTCCTTACTTTGATGGTACTAATTTTGCTAGTTGGAAGCATAAAATGAAAATGCATATTCTTGGACATAACCCCGCTGTTTGGGATATTGTGTGTGTTGGTTTCAAGGTGACTTCTTTGATGAGAGAGAACCATACCGTGAAGCTACCGCGGATGAGTTGAAGATGTTGCAATACAATGCTCAAGCTTGTGATATTCTCTTCAACGGATTATGCCCAGAAGAATTCAACAAAATCAGCCGCCTTGAGAATGCAAAGGAAATTTGGGACACTTTGATTGATATGCACGAAGGTACCGACTCCGTCAAGGAATCCAAGTTGGATGTGCTTCAAAGCCAACTTGACAAGTTCAAGATGAAGGATGGTGAAGGTGTCGCTGAAATGTACTCTAGGCTTGCTCTCATCACAAATGAGATTGCTGGCTTAGGAAGTGAAGAGATGACCGATAGATTCATCATCAAGAAGATCCTAAGAGCCTTGGATGGAAAATATGATACCGTATGCACATTGATCCAAATGATGCCCAATTACAAAGATCTCAAGCCAACGGAAGTGATTGGAAGAATTGGTGCTCATGAGATGTCACTTAAGGATAAAGAGGAACTTCGCAACAAGTCAAGTGGTGCCTATAAAGCCTCATGTGAAGCCCCTACATCATCAAGTGAGAAACAAGACTTCAATGAAGAATTGAGCTTAATGGTGAAGAACTTCAACAAGTTCTACAAGAGTAGAAGCAAAGATAGAAGCTCCAAGTCAAGGTCCTACAATGACAAAAGATCTTCTAGTCGAGAGAGAAACTGTTACAATTGTGGAAGACCCGGACACTATTCCAACGAGTGTACGGCTCCCTACAAGAAAAGAGAAGATTCTCCAAAAAGAAGAAGCAAAGGATCACCACCAAGAGAGAGAAGGAGTAGAGATGATCGTTATGAACGAAGATACTCACGGAGAAGCAAGGATTCGGAAAGGAAGGAAAAATCATCAAAGAGCTACACAAGACGAAGACATCAAGCTCATGTTGGTGAATGGGTATCCGGCTCCGACTCCGACAGCCACTCCGAGAGAAGTTATCACTCCGACTCCGAAGATACTCAAGATGAAGGTGTTGCCGGTCTAGCACTTGTGTCAACCAACTCCTACGACATATTTGACTCACCAAATGAAGGAATTGGAAGATGCTTCATGGCCAAAGGTCCTAAGGTAACACACCCCGAGTATGTTGTTTTCGATAGTGATGAAGATGACTTGTTAGGTGATGATTTGCTTGGTGACAACTCTAGTGATGAATACTATGATGAAAGAACAATTAATCATGCTAATCAAGATAAAACGAATGACAATGATAAGGAGAAGATTGAGGCTCTAACTAAAGAACTAAAAACTCTTAAGTTAGCTCATGACACTATCTTCGAAGATCATCGAGAACTTTTAAGAGCTCATGAGAAGCTACGCTTTGAAAAGCTCAATCTTGAGCAAGAGCATGAGTTCTTAAAGGCAATCAATGATGATCTCCGCAAGAAAAGTTCTTCTTACATTGCCAAGCGTTTACTCTTATCCACTTACATGCCTCAAGTTAAATCTAACAGGAAAGATTCTTCCGCTAGTAGTAACAATGATCATGCTAAATCCAATATTGTTGCTTCTAGTAGTTCTCTTGATTCCACTAATGATTCTCTTAGCCAAGTTACACTTGAGCAAGAAAATATCTTATTGAAGGGAATTATAGAGAAAGGAGTGTACAAAAGCCTTGCCGGGAGTAAGCAATTCGAGGAAATTGTGCGCAAGCAAGGAATGCACCGGAAGAATCAAGGTATTGGTTTTGAATGAAAGTTCAGTGCCAATGGAGTTGAATGGGAAGAAGATCAATACCCCAAGACAAAGTTTGTCCCTCAACAAGAGAAGTTTAAGGGGACACAAGCTCAAGATGATCTTCCACCACAAGACTACGAGCAAAAAGGGAAGAACAAGCTTCAAGAGGAAATTGATGCATTTGAAGAAGCTCCTAAGACCTTAGTCAAGTGGATTCCCAAGACTACCTCAAGCTCCACTTCATCAAGTACGACTACAACTCCAAGGATTCCCATCAAGATGATGTGGATCCAAAATAAGAAGAACTAGAAAGTTCTTGAGGGTGACTCCGCCAACATACTTCACTCTTATCATTTTGGCAAGAACAAGTGCAATCAACTTCCACATCTTGCACTAGTTCAAGGAGTCACAAACCCTCTTGTTGGTAAGACAAGGGACAAGGTAACCTAAAAGTTTTCATGGACATCATCTTTTGTGTGCATTACTCTATGTCTATGGATATCCTTGTTTGTTCCTTGTGGGACTAACCCATGTAGGTATTGAAAGTGCAATTCACTCAAATGGATAGCTCCAAGAGATCTACATCAACATTGAGCATCCACATCTTCAATGTCTACATGAAGTCATCATCGACAAAACCCAAGGTTAGTTCATCCCTCTTAGGGGGGATATCACATCTAGGGGGAGCTTTACTCTAAGACTGAGCTAAAGCAACTCTAAAGATGTGAACAAAACAATGCTTTATGTAAAAGTGGTAACCCCACTTGAGCTTAAACGATGAGTATGACCTACGATCAAGTGTTCTCACTTGACTCCTATGTCAATATACTCATATATAGATGACCTAGTCATCGCAAATTGCTAGATAGATGCTAGAATTGGTTGTGCATGCTTTGCCACATATTCCATTTGCTATCTTATTATGTGAGCATGCTGATTGCATATTTTACTCATTCGAGGACATCCACTTGTTGCTTTGATTGTTCGGCTTTATCTTCTTTTGCCAAGTGGATGGACAAGAATGCCTAAGAACCTCCTCTAGATATCTATGCTTTTCTCGTCTCAAACTCTATTCATGCTGCATCACAAAATTTGATCAAGTCAGATTCGAACCACTCTGTGTGAGGAGCGCTCGGAGTCCCCGATTCATCATAGACTTAAACTTCCAAAACCTCTTTATGATTCTCGGTCTGACCGATACTCCACTTTTGGTCCTACCGAGATCATTAAGTTGATCTAAGTTTTCAATCTCGGTGCAACCGATTTGAACCTTTCGGTCTCACCGAGTTTCAGTAACTGCACGCAGTTATGAATCTCGGTGCCACCGAGTTGTTCAACTCGGTCACACCGACAGGGTCGGGCTATATATAGTCACGGGCAAAATTTGGAAATTTCTCTGAACCCCTTCGCCCGCGCGATAGCCTGCTCTGCCCTTGAGGTCTCCGGATCGTCTTCTCGCCGCCAGCAGCCTCCACTCGCTGGTCTCCGTCGCCGTCAACGGGATTTCTGCCCAGCCGTTGCCGCCGTAGCAAGTCCACGCCGAACTAGGGTATGGACTTGATCTTTGTGCTATTCCTCAATCTGATTCATAGCACATTGTGATCATATTGTTTCTGGCCACGTTTGATAAACTTCTATCCAGTCAAAACGCTCATAGATTAGGTTTGATTCGAAAATTCTAGGTTTAGGTTTCCGCCGAAACCATCTCGGACCCACCGAGTTGAAAAACTCGGTCCCACCGATTTGGCTTATGCCATTGCACAAGTGAGACTCGGTCTGACCGAGAATTACTTATCGGTGTGACCGATTTTTGAACTCAGTGAAACCCTAGCTGTCTCGGTGCCACCGAACTGTGACTCGGTCCTACCGAGTTCACTAGTTTAGGTTCCAAAACTGCTTCGGTATCACCGAGTTTGAAAATCGGTAGATCCGAGATGATTTCAGTGGGAAACTAAAACTAAGTTTTTGGATCATTCTTTTTGCAAAAATCTCTGCATTTTGTGATGCTCATCCACTCTATCTCTTCTATAATCTATTCACAGGGTCAGCAGTCAGTTTGCAACATGTCAGACTAGAGTGACAGCCAAAACTTGTCAGAGCAGCAAGTGCAGTTGAGTGAGGGCACTAGCCCCTCAAGTTCCTCAGATGAAGGCAGCAGGAGCACTCCTAGTAATTTGCCAAAAGCTGCCACGAGACAAAGAAAGAAGAAAACCTCAGATTCTGAAGATGAGGACTATGTGGCAGAGGAAGAGGCCACCTCCAAGAGAGTTGAGCCAGCTCAAGGCTCAAAGCCAGGCCTGAAATTCAAGAGGCCAGCAGGCAGGCAACCCATGTCAAAGGCTAGAGCCTCAACTGAGAAGCCTGCTCCCATTGAGCCCGTTGCAGCTGAGGGCAAGAAGAGGAAAGAAAGAGTGAAGAAGACTGTAGCCAGAGTGCTTGGGAAAGCCTCCATCATGGTAGAAGAGGAGGAGGAAGAAGAGGCAGCTGCACCAGCGCCCAAGGCAGCCAAACTTATGGGAGATGCCATAAGGTCAGAGGGAGCTGCATCCAAGCCCAAGGAAGCACCTAAGGCTGCATCTAAGCCTAAGAGTGCACCAAAGAGGAACACACGGAGCATTCCTGCAGCTGAGAAGAACAAGGCCCCAGTGCCTGAGACTGTTGCTGACGATGAGGAAGAGAGTGTCCTTCGGAAGCTCAAGCCCAAGATCCTAGACCACAACGATGCTCATCCTGTGGCTGAGGATATGAAGCTTAGGAGAGACTCAGGGCTCAGGAAGTGGAGAGAAGCAGATCCATATGCTTCTAGGAGAAGGACTGCAGTGGACTACAGATTTCACACCAAGGAGCAGCAAGATTTCTATGAGACAGTGCTACTTGACAAGAAGCCAATCGTATGTGACATGAGATGGGTCGACTGGACCTATATCAAGGACAATGAAGAGTACTACCCAGGAGTTCAGGACAGCTTCAAGGCGTGTGGAGTAGAGGACTTTGTTGGGCAGAAGCTCTCAAAGCGGAACGAGGAATTGATCATGCAATTCTACTCCACAGCACACTTTTATCCGGATGGCAGGATCACATGGATGTCAGAAGGTACAAGGTACAACTCTACTGTTGAGGAATGGGCGAAGCTAATCAATGCCCCAGAGGAGCAAGCAGATGACTTGGACATTTATGCCAAGAAAAAGATGGACCACAACTCCATGTCCAACATGTACAAGGAGATTCCGAATGAAGCACTTGACACGTTCAAGTTTGGCTCAGTGCATTATCTGCTCTCAGGATTGCCTACGATCAACTGGATCCTTAGGCACACCCTTCTGCCCAAGTCTGGAGATCACAAGATGATCAGAGGTCACGCGATCAATTTGCTTCATGTTTTTGACGTGCCTCAAAAATTCAAAGTTATGAGCCTCATAGTGGAAACGATCAAAAGGACTGCGGCAGATCAGAAGAGGAGCTGTGGATATGCCCCTCAGATTCAGGAGCTCATCAACTCCAAGATGGGCACGGGCGTATATTTGTTGGATAAGGAACACCTGCCCATCCATCCAGATTTCGAGAACAATGAAGTTGTGATGACAGAGAATGAACCATCATCTGCCCATGCACAAGCTCAGAAGGAGAAGGCGAAGAAGGAGAAAGCTGCCAGAATGCCTACTCAAGCGGAGGCATCTGATTACTTCCTGAAAACCAAACAAGAGCAGCTCAGTTACTTGATTGCGTCCACCCTGCGGATTGAGCAAAGTATAGCCACCCTGACTCAAAACCAGGCGAGCTTAGAGAGGATCATGGAACAAAGATTCTATGACTTGGACATCAAGGTGACAGAGATACAGACTGCCGTGGAGCAGCTCCAGGACGACATGAATGAGAGGAGAGGCAGGACCACGACTCATGCTTTTGCGAGGGTGCCACGAGGTCCGAGGTCGTCTGCACTGCCAGTTGCTGACACCAGAGCTACAACGTCTGCACCAGCCACAGCCTCCGTTCCACCAGCTCCAGCATCCACTTCAGCCTCGACTCCGACCACGTCTATCGAAGGCTTTGTCCTTGGAGTGCTCCGGACTCCACCACCACCTGAAGATCAAGCCTGAGCGTCGATCTAGTGCTATGCATTTTCTAGGAACTTTTTGGTAACTTGTTGCCAAAGGGGGAGAAGATGAATAGATCATAGGCTTCGAGAGAGAGAGTGTGCTTTTCTCTCTTGCTTTATTTGGTGGTTTTTCGAACCTTGTTTGCTTGTGTGTGAGATACTACGTCCTTATGCTTGTGAGACATCGGTGATCATGTGTTTGATCATAAGCTACACTTAATGTTCGCTTAATGCTTGCTTAAATATTACCATTCCATCTATCGTTTGTGATCATTCACTATTCTTGGTGATGAATGCATGCATTTCAATCTCATCATTTTGAGCGCTCCACCAAGATGTATGTGACATGGAAGAGTAACCCATGACTCTAACTCTTTGTGCATTTGCAGTCCAACGCAAATTTTAAATATGCACAAATTTAGGGGGAGCTCTTACTTATCACATACTTCTCAAAGCGACGATATATTTCATGCTTATTATCTTTTGTCGAAGCTTTGATCTATATGATGTCATCAATTACCAAAAAGGGGGAGATTGAAAGTGCAACTATCCCTAGTTGGTTTTGGTAATTCATAACAACATATAGCTCATTGAGCTAATACTATTCCAAGATAATTATTTCAGGAAAGCTCAATGATCGGCATGGCATGGATGTGAAAGTGGAACCCTCAAAATGCTAAGGACTATGGATTGGCTCAAGCTCAAAAGCTTAAGACTCTTCATTTTATATTTTAGTGATCCAAGATCACATTAAGTCCATAGGAAAAGCCAATACTATTAAGGAGGGATGAGGTGTTGCTTAATGAGCCTCTTCCTTCATGTGCTTAGTGATATGCTCCAAAAACCCTCAACTACTTTCCCATATCCACATATGACCTAAACTCTAAGCCAAACTCGGTCCTACCGATTCTTCCTATCCGGCGCCACCGAGTTTCACTTGTCATTAGCCACTGCCAAACCCTAGCAATTCGGTTCTACCGATAAGGATCTCGGTCCCACCGAGATGGGGTTGCAAACTCTCTGTTTCCCTTTCGTAACTTTTCGGTCCCACCGAAAGAGCGAATCGGTCCCACCGAGATTGCAATGTAAACTCAGTGTTTCCCCATTGTAACTTTTCGGTCTCACCGAGTTCCACTCGGTCTCACCGAAAGAGCAAATCGGTCCCACCAAGTTTGCCTGACCAACTCTCTGGTTAGCTAATTACCAAATTCGATCCCACCGAGTTTGTGTAATCGGTCTCACCGAGATTACGTTATGCCCAAATCATAACCGAATCGGTCCTACCGAGTTGCATGTCAGTCCCACCGAAATTCCTAACGGTCACTACATTTACTATTTCGGTCAGACCGAGTTTTCTGATTCGGTCCCACCGAGATTGGTAAATTGTGTGTAACGGTTGGATTTTGTGTGGAGGCTATATATACCCCTCCACCTCTTTCTCATTCTGTGAGAGAGCCATCAGAACACACACACCATTCCAACTCATATGTTCTGAGAGAGAACCACCTACTGATGTGTTGAGATCAAGACATTCCATTCCTACCATATGAATCTTGATCTCTAGCCTTCCCAAGTTGCTTTCCACTCAAATCTTCTTTCCACCAAATCCAAATCCTATGAGAGAGAGTTGAGTGTTGGGGAGACTATCATTTGAAGCACAAGAGCAAGGAGTTCATTACCTACACACCATTTGTCACTTCTTGGAGAGTGGTGTCTCCTAGATTGGCTAGGTGTCACTTGGGAGCCTCCGACAAGATTGTGGAGTTGAACCAAGGAGTTTGTAAGGGCAAGGAGATCGCCTACTTTGTGAAGATCTACCGCTAGTGAGGCAAGTCCTTCGTGGGCGATGGCCATGGTGGGATAGACAAGGTTGCTTCTTCGTGGACCCTTTGTGGGTGGTTGCTTCTTCGTGGACCCTTTGTGGGTGGAGCCCTTCGTGGACTCGCGCAACCGTTGCCCTTGGGTGGAGCCCTGTGTGGACTCGCGCAACCGTTACCCTTCGTGGGTTGAAGTCTCCATCAACGTGGATGTAGGATAGCACCACCTATCCGAACCACGGGAAAAACATCCGTGTCTCCAATAGCGTTTGACTTCTCCAAACCCTTCCCTTTATACTCTTGCAAGTTGCATGCTTTACTTTCCGCTGCCCATAAACTCTTTGCATGCTTGCTTGAGTTGTGTGATGATTGCTTGACTTGTCCTAAAATAGCTAAAATCTGCCAAGAACTAAAATTGGGAAAAGGTTAAGTTTTTAATTGGTCAAGTAGTCTAATCACCCCCCCTCTAGACATACTTCGATCCTACACACCCACATGCCTCGACGGCTTCCTCACCTGCAATTTGCAATCAAGATAAGAGGTCATCAACTACAGCAGGAGTATCCTCTGCTCCACCTCCATAAAAGAGTTCTACACGCAGCAGTGACATTCAATGCCACAAGTGCAAAGGAAGAGGTCATATTTCTTCGGAATGTCCAAGCAAAAGAACTATGATCATCAATGAACGAGGTGAATGGGAGTCTGAAAGTGACCCTGAAGGTGGCAATGATGAAGTGGAAGAGGAGCAAGGTTGGGAAGTAGCAGGAACTATTTTATCTCATGAGGAACTTGATGGAGAAGCTTTGGTTGTATGTCGCTCACTTAACACCCAGGTTGTGGAGGAAGAAAAGGCGCAGTGGCATAATCTTTTCCACACCCGTTGCCTTATCAACTCAAAGATATGTCAAGTGATTGTTGATAGTGGTAGCTACAACAATATTGCAAGTACGGAGATGGTCGAGAAGCTTCAATTGCAAACAAAACGTCACCCACACCCATACTACATGCAATGGCTGAATGTTTGAGGCGCAATTAAGGTGATTAGTAGCATGCAAATACCATTTTCAGTAGGGACATATCAGGATGTTATTGAGTGTGATGTGGTGTCAATGCATGCTTGTCACTTGCTTCTTGGGCGACCGTGGTTGCATGACCGTGATGTGCAAATCAGCGGGCGTGCAAATCGCTTATGTTTTGTCCATAGAGGAGAACAGTTCACTTGGCTACCCATGACACCCAAGGAAGTCTATCTTGATGAGATGAAAAGAAAGGGAAAGAAAAAGGGAGAGAGTGATCATACACAACGAGCGAGCCACCAACATAGTGAGGGAGTGTTTCCACAGCCAAAAGCTCCAAAATCAAATATGACCAAGCCCCGGGAAAAATAGGGATTAGTTATGATGGCTAGGAAAAGGGATCTGCGGGAATTGAGAGAACCTAATACTCCATTCTGTGTACTCCTGTACAAGGAAACTTTATTGGCTGCTAATGATTTACCCTCAACTCTTCCTAGTGTTGTTTTTGATCTTTTGCAGGAGTATGAGGATGTGTTTCCCAAGGAGGTACCACCTGGTTTACCACCGAAGCGGGGCATTGAGCACCAAATCGACTTGGTTCCGGGTGCCCCACTACCAAACCGACCACCGTACCGAGCAAACCCAGAGGAGACGAAGGAAATTCATAGGCAAGTAGAAGATCTTCTTAACAGAGGGTATGTAAGGGAAAGTCTTTCTCCTTGTGTTGTTCCCATTCTTTTAGTTCCAAAGAAAGATGGTACCATGCGCATGTGCACTGATTGTAGATCCGTTAACAACATAACTGTGAGATATCGCCACCCTATTCCTAGGCTCGATGACATGCTTGATGAACTTTGTGGCTCTACCATATTTTCCAAAATTGATTTGTGAAGTGGTTACCACCAAATAAGAATGAAAGAGGGTGACAAATGGAAAAATGCGTTTAAGACAAAATTTTGCTTGTATTAATGAATGCACCTAGTACTTTCATGAGATTGATGAATCATGTGCTTACATCCTTCATTGGCAAGTTTGTAGTGGTTTACTTTGATGATATATTGATTTATAGCAAAACTTTGGGGGATCATGTTGGACATATAAAATGTGTGCTTGATGTCCTACGGGAGGAAAAGTTGTATGCTAATGTGGAAATGTGCACATTTTGTACAAACAAGGTTGTGTTTCTTGGCTTTGTTGTTTCAGCAAAAGGCGTGGAGGTCGATGAAGAGAAGATCAAGGCTATTCGTGAGTGGATGCCGCCACAAAATGTGAGCCAAGTACGTATCTTCCTCGGACTTGCAGGTTTCTACCGACGGTTCATGAAGGATTTCAGCACCATTGCTGCACCCATGAATGAGTTAACAAAGAAAGACACTCCGTTCCAACAGGGTGCTGCCCAAGACAAGTCCTTCCAAGAACTGAAGATGAGATTGACATCAGCTCCATTGCTTTCACTTCCTGATTTTGGTAAGATATTTGAGATTGAATGTGATGCAAGTGGTGTTGGAAATGGTGGAGTTCTAATGCAAGAAGGTAAACCCATTGCCTATTTTAGTGAGAAGCTTAATGGTCCAACTCTTAATTATTCCGTCTATGATAAAGAATTGTATGCACTTGTTCGATCTTTGGAAACATGGCAACACTACTTGTGGCCAAAAGAGTTTGTAATACATTCTGACCATGAATCTTTAAAACATCTTAAGGGCCAACTTAAACTGAACTGTAGACATGCAAAATGGAGTGAGTTCATAGATTCCTTTCCTTATATTATCAAGTACAAGAAAGGGAAGGATAATGTTGTTGTTGATGCATTGTCTAGGCGTCACATTTTACTTTCCCAACTTGATGTTAAAATACTTGGTTTAGAAAGCATCAAAGAATTGTATGCTAACGACTCATACTTTGCTGAACCATTTTCAAAGTGTAACAAGGGAAAGGGATGGGAGAAGTTTCACTTGCATGATGGATTTCTATTTCGAGCTAACAAATTGTGCATCCCAGATTGTTCTATTCGTTTGTTGCTCTTGCGGGAGGCTCACGTTGGTGGTCTCATGGGACATTTTGGAGCCAAGAAAACTGAAAGTGTGCTCGTTGATCACTTCTTTTAGCCGCGAATGAGACGTGACATGGAACGCCACGTGATGAGATGCGAGATTTGTCACAAAGCTAAGTCCTGCTTGAATCCTCATGGTTTATATACTCGTCTATCTATCCCGAATACTCTATGGGAAGATATTTCTATGGATTTTGTTCTTGATTTACCACGGACTAAGAGGAGGAGTGACTCGGTGTTTGTGGTAGTTGATCGTTTTAGCAAAATGGCATATTTTATCCCATGTCATAAGAGCGATGATGCTTCACACATTGCTGATCTATTTTTCAGGGAAATTGTGCGGCTACATGGAGTACCACGCACAATTGTGTCAGACCGTGACACCAAATTGCTGAGCTACTTTTGGAAGACCTTGTGGGGAAAACTTGGCACCAAGCAACTATTTTCCACGACATGCCACCCATAAACTGATGGATAGACTGGAGTTGTCAACCGGATGTTGTCCATGATGCTGCGAGCAGTCCTCAAGAAGAATTTGAAGATGTGGGAAGAGTGCCTACCTCATGTGGAGTTCGCTTATAACAGGGCGGTACATTCGACCACTAAATTTTGCCCATTTGAACTTGTTTATGGCTTCAAACCTATTGCTCCCATTGATCTTTTGCCTTTGCGACTTCAGGAACGAACTAGCCTTGATGCAAGTAAGCGTGCTGATTTCGTCAAGAAACTTCATGCCCAGGCAAAGGAGAACATTGAGAAAATGACTGAACAATATGTGAAGCGGGTAAACAAGACCAGGAAGAAGCTGGTGTTCGAGCAAGGCGATTTGGTATGGGTACACCTTCGGAAGGACTGTTTTCCTGAGTAACGCAAGTGCAAGTTGCAGCCACGCGGCGATGGACCATTTGCGGTGCTCGAGGGAATCTACAACAATGCTTACAAGATCGATCATCTAGAAAAATATGGTGTTAGCCCAACCTTCAATGTCTCCGATCTTTCCCCATACTTTGGGCCTTTAGAGTCAAGGACGACTCCTTCTCAAGAGGGGGAGGATGATGAGGACATCCCAACCATGGGCACCACACCACCAACCATCAACGGTCCAATTACAAGAAGTCACGCAATGCAAATACATGATCAGGTGAACGCTAACTTAAGTCTATCATTGGACCTTGAAAACATGGTCGTGCCTTCACCTCCTTTGTTGTTGGTTGAACTCAGGTGCGATATCGAAGATGGACAAACACATTTCAGTCTGTGCAAAATAGTGTTTTATGGCGAGGAAACACTGTTAGGAATTCATGAAGAATGAGTTGTCTGCTAAAGAAACATTGTTCCGATTCTGACAAAACAATGTTTTGCACGAGTTTGGATATCCCAACTTGTGAAAGATTTCCAGAACTCAAGTCTTCTGCTGAAGGAAACATTGTTCGACCCCAATGAACAATGTTTGGTCGGGAACTGCCAACCACCTCCAATGAGAGTTTTCCAGAAGCTACCTCATTAAGTCTTGAAGCCATTTAGTCAAACAAAGCTGGTTCACTTTCACACCTAAGCTGGATCCAGTAGCTAGTTCTCTTTCACACCTATCCAGGGGGGTTGTCCCGGTTATAAATAGGCTAGCTCTACCCTTCGTTGGGGACTTTTGCCATTTCTATCAAAGACCAAAGACATAGACTCCTCCTGAGACTGGAGAGCTCTTGTTATCCTTATTCCCATGATTCCTTGAGAAATTGCTCCTAATTCGTGCTCCACGACTAGATCGTGTTGTGTGGGTTAGAGTTTGTGGTTTCCCTTGCGGATTGCACCTATCCCGTGCTCCATGACTTGAGTGTGGTTGTGTGGGGTAGTATTGCGGGTTGTGGATCAGCAAATGTTCGAATTGCAAGTTCCGTTGAGCATCCTCCTTGTCGGGTCATAATCTCTTATTTTCCATTTTTCGGTTTCTTGCAGCTAGTTACCCCCATCCATTTATCGATCCTACGCCATGAAGATCGGACCTCCCCTTGAACTCCCTCTTCTTCGAAGACGGGGTCACATCACATTGTAATTCATGGTAAAAGAGATCCAGTCACAGTCATACCCAATGTAAATTAATAGCAATGCATGCGAATGACAGCGGTGCTCTCCAACCGGTGCTTTTTAATAAGAGGATGATGACTCAACATAAAAGTAAATAGAAAGGCCCTTCGCAGAGGGAAGCAAGGATTTGCAGAGGTGCCAGAGCTCGAGTTTTGAAATAGAGATAAATAATATTTTGAGTGGCATACTTTCATTGTCAACATAACAACCAAGAGATCTCGATATCTTCCATGCTACACACATTATAGGCGGTTCCCAAACAGAATGGTAAAGTTTATACTCCCTCACCACCAAAAAACATCAATCCATGGCTTGTCCGAAACAATGGGTGTCATCCAACTAACAACAATCCTGGGGGAGTTTTGTTTACAATTATTTTGATTTGATTTGAGCATGGGACTGGGCATCCCCGTTACCGGCCATTTTCTCGTGAATGATGAGCGGAGTCCACTCATCGTGAGAATAACCCACCTAGCATGGAAGATATAGACATCCCTAGTTGATACATGAGCTATTCGAGCATACAAAACAGATTTCATTTGAAGGTTTAGAGTTTGGCACATACAAATTTACTTGGAACGGCAGGTAAATACCGCATATAGGAAGGTATGGTGGACTCATATGGAATAACTTTGGGGTTTATGGAAGTGGATTCACAAGCAGTATTCCCGCTTAGTACAAGTGAAGGCTAGAAAGAGACTGGGAAGCGACCAACTAGAGAGCGACAACAGTCAAGAACATGCATTAAGATTAATCAACAATGAGTGCAAGCATGAGTAGGATATAAATCACCATGAACATAAATATTGTGGTGGCTATGTTGACTTTGTTTCAACTACATGCGTGAACATGTGCCAAGTCAAGCCACTCGAATCGTTCAAAGGAGGATACCACCCTATCATACCACATCACAACCATTTTAATAGCATGTTGGCACGAGGGGTAAACCATTATAAACTCCTAGATAATTAAGCATGGCATGAGCAACTATAATCTCTAATTGTCATTGCAAACATGTTTCATTCATAATAGGCTGAATGAGGAATGATGAACTAATCATATTTACAAAAACAAGATAGGCCGAGTTCATATCAGCTTCTCTCATCTCACTCAGTCCATCATATATCGTCATTATTGCCTTTCACTCACATGACCGACCGGTGTGGATAATAATAATAGTGCACCTGCATTGGACTAAGCTAGAATCTGTAAGAATTTAATACAAGGGATAAGACAAGGTAATATGGGCTCTTGGTTAAAGCAACAATAATTCATATGAGAGCTACTCAACATTTTCATCATGGTCTTCTCCTCTCGACCCCCAAAGAATAAGAAAAGAAATAAAACTATTTACACGGGAAAGCTCCCAACAAGCAAAAGAAGAGTGAGAAATCTTTTTGGGTTTTCTTTTAATTACTACCACTACAGGCATGGAAAGTAAACTAGCTAAAAGCTACAACTAATTTTTTTGGTTTTTCTTAAGGTTTTTCAAACACACAAGTAGAAGGCTTAGAAAAGAAAATAAACTAGCATGGATAGTACAATGAAAAAGTATGAGCACCAACAACTAGAATGATTGTGCGAACATGAATGTAATGCCGGTGAGAAATATGTACTCCCTCAAGCTTAGGCTTTTGGCCTAAGTTGGTCTATGGCCACTGCTGGCCTGGCGGATATCCAAAGTCATAGCTGGGGTTGTACTGAGATGCAACAGCTATTGCCTAAAGAGCTACATCTTTAAGGCGAGCTGCCTCTGTCCTCCTCTCATACTCGTTCGCCTCCTCCCTGGTTATAACATATCTCCTTTTTCCCTGAAAGTTAAAGAAAGTAGGAGCAGGGAGGGTAACATGGACAATGCACTGTCAGTCAAAGATTAGTCGATACTGGAGGAACTATTCATTCTTCTCAAGAAACTGATGGCGAACCATAGCACTATAATCTAGATAAGCAGGAGGCAACTCCATATCATTTCCATGTATGATAATTAGCTACACGAGTTGCATATATTCCACCAAACAAATCTCCACTTGTACCATTAAGATGCAACCTTCGTGCAACAATGGCCCCCAAGTTATATTGTTTATCACCTAATACTGCACTCTTGAGGACACTAAGATCTGGAACGCACAAGTGACAAGCCTCATCTTTACCGTTAATGCATCTACCTATAAAGAGAGCAAAATAATGTATGGAAGGGAAATGAATGCTCCCTATGGTAGCTTGCGTGATTTCCCTAGATTCCCCCACAGTAATACTAGCAAGAAAGTCTTTATATCAGATTTGCGAGGTTCACTAACATTGCCCCACTGCGGGAGTTTACAAGCAGTATTAAAATCATCTAGGTCCATGGTATAAGATTTATCATAAAGATCAAATAAAATAGTGTGAGAATTGCGTGAGGATGTAAATTTAAACCTCCTCAAAAAGGAATCAGTTAGGTTGTGGTACTATAGGCACTTATCTGACACGAAGTCCTCAAGATCAGCATTATGCACATACGCGTCAAATTCATCCTTGATGCCTGCCTGGACCATAACTCCTCTGACGGCCACTCACCAGGCCGCACTCGAGCTTCCCTCGGTGGTTCATCGTCCGGCTCACGTATCGCGAGCCTTGGTCCTTGCTTCCTTGAGGAACCACCTTGGTACATTTTCCTATGCATTTTTCTTTCTCTGAAAAATTTCTGAAATTTTAGTGACTCAAAATAAAAGTGAACCAAACTCAACAAGGTTGATAGAAACTACTCCCACAGGTGCCTAGAGGCTATATCATGCATTAAGACTACTTTGGACCATATAAATTTGACATGCAAGCTCAAGAACAGGGTCACCTTAGCAGCAAAAATTTGCAATAAATAAAGCACTAGAACAAAGACTAATTGGACCTTTGGAGGAGTCACATACCGAAGAACAATCCCCCAAAACAGTTTTGTGAATGGAGCTTTGAGCAAAGAGATCGAAAATGGCAGCAAGATGAGCTAGAACACGGGTTTGAGCTATTGGAGGATTTTTCTGGAGGAAGACGAAGTGAGTGGGTGCTGGAATAAGTGGAGGGGGCCCATGAGGCAGGGGCGCGCCCCAGGGGGTGGGCGTGCTCTGTGCCCTCGTGGCTAAATGGTGCCCCCTGGTGTGTTCTTAGTGCCAGAAATTCCTAAATATTCTACAAAAAACATATTTCATTTTCAGGACATTTGGAGAACTTTTATTTTCGGTGTATTTTTATTACAAGGATAATTCAGAAAAAGATAGAAAATACTATTTTTGCTTTATTTAATCTAAATAACAGAAAGTAAAAGGAGGGTACAAAGAGTTGTGCTTTCTAACTTCATCCATCTCGTGCTCATCAAAAGGAATCCACTAACAAGGTTGATCAAGTCTTGTTAACAAACTCTTTCCAAATAACATGAAATCAGAGAATTTTCGAATAACACTAGGTTACCTCAACGGGGATATGCATGTCCCCAATAATAAGACTATCATATTTCTTCTTGAAAGTAGGAAGAGTGAATTCAAAACCTCCAATAGTAATCGTTGAAAATTTTCCAATAGAATTGATACTGTGGACTTGAGGTTATCTCCTCGGAAAGTGTACCATATGCTCATTACCATTAACATGAAAAGTGACACTACCTTTGTTGCAATCAATAACAGCCCCTGCAATATTCATAAAGGGTCTACCAAGGATAATCGACATACTATCGTCCTCGGGAATATCAAGAATAACAAAGTCCGTTAAAATAGTAACATTTGCAACCACAACAGGCACATCCTCACAAATACCGACATGTATAGCAGTTGATTTATCGGCCATTTGCAAAGATATTTCAGTAGGTGTCAACTTATTCAAATCAAGTCTATGGTATAGAGAGAGAGGGGGGCATAACACTAACACCGGCTCCAAGATCACATAAAGTAGTTTTAACATAGTTTCTTTTAATGGAGCATGGTGTAGTTGGTACTCCTGGATCTCCTAGTTTCTTTGGTATTCCACCTTTAAAAGTATAATTGGCAAGCATGGTGGAAATTTCAGCTTCCAGTATCTTTCTTTTATTTGTAACAATATCTTTCATATACTTAGCATAAGGATTCATTTTAAGCATATCAGTCAAACGCATACGCAAAAAGATAGGTCTAATTATTTCAGCAAAGCGCTCAAAATCCTCATCATCCTTTTTCTTGGATGGTTTAGGAGGAAAAGGCATGGGTTTCTAAACCCATGGTTCTCTTTCTTTACCGTGCTTCCTAGCAACAAAGTCTCTCTTATCATAATGTTGATTCTTCGATTGTGGGTTATCAAGACGAACAATAGGTTCAATCTCTACATCATTGTTATTGCTAGGTTGAGCATCAACATGAACATCATCATTATCACTAGGTTCATGTTCATTACCAGATTGTGTTTCAACATCAGAAATAGAAATATCATTGGGATTCTCGGGTGTGTCAACAATAGGTTCACTCGAAGCATGCAAAGTCCAATCATTTTTCTTTTTCTTCTTCTTAGAAGGACTAAGTGCATCAACATTAGTTCTCTGAGAATCTTGCTCAACTCTCTTAGGGTGGCCCTCAAGATACAAAGGTTCCTGAGTCATTCTACCCCCTCTAGTCATAACTCTAACAACATTATCATGTTTCTTATCATTTAATTCATTGAGCAAATCATCTTGTGCTTTAAGCACTTTTTCTACCTGAGTGGTAACCATAGAAGCATGTTTACTAATAAGTTTAAGGTCACCTTTAACTCTAGACATATAATCACTCAAGTGTTCAATTATATAAGCATTACATTTCAATTGTCTACCAACATAAGCATTGAAGTTTTCTTGTTTAACAATAAAATTATCAAACTCATCCAAGCATTGGCTAGAAGACTTATTACGAGGAATATCACCTTCATCAAATCTATAGAGAGAATTTACCTTACTACCTGTGTCGGGTTATTAAGACCATGTATTTCTTCAATAGGTGGTAAATTCTTAACATCTTCAGCTTTAATACCCTTTTCTTTCATAGTTTTATTTGCCTCTTGCATATCTTTAGGACTGAGAAATAGAATACCCCTTCTCTTAGGAGTTGGCTTCGGAGTTGGTTCAGGAAGTGTCTGATAATCCCCAAGTGCAGGGAACCATCGTAACAATTTCCAAAGGTGGAAGTGATAAGTATGGAGTGTCGAACCCACAAGGAGCTAAAGGTAAGATCAATATTCTCTCAAGCCCTATCTGCCACTGATACGACTCTACGTACACTGAATGTTTGCTTCCAACTAGAAACGATAAATAGAACTACGTTGTGGGTATGAAGTGGATAACTTTGTATGATATCGGAGAGCTAAAATATAAAAGTAGGTGATGTTATCATAAATTTAGAATATATTGCTAAATATTATAAATAGCGAGTGTGGAATAATGGTGGATCGGTGTGCAGAATTGTCCTAGGCAATTGTTAACAAGACCGGTAATCACTATTGCAGTTTCATATGAGGGAGAGGCATAAGCTAACATACTTTCTCTACTTGGATCACATGCACTTATGATTGGAACTCTAGCAAGCATCCGCAACTACTAAAGATCATTAAGGTAAAACCCAACCATAGCATTAAAGCATCAAGTCCTCTTTATCCCATACGCAACAACCCCCTTACTCGGGTTTGTGTTTTAGTCACTCACGCAACCCACTATAAGCGAATCATAAACGTATTGCAACACCCTACAGCGGGAATCCCTCACGCTTGCGCGACACGGAGGGCACCATAGGACAGCACCAAAGTAAAACATACAACTCATACCAATCTAGATCATCAATCAACCCAAAGACAAAGGATATCTACTCAAAACATCATAGGATGGCAACACATCATTGGATCATAATATGTGGCATAAAGCACCATGTTCAAGTAGGGATTATAGCGGAGTGCGGGAGAGTGGACCGCGTAAAAGAGATGAGGATGGTGATGTTGATGAAGACGATCACCGCGGCGATGATTCCCCTCTCGATGGCACTCTGGTGCCACCAAGAGAGAGGAGGAGAGGTTCTCCCCCTTGTGCTTCCTCCTCCATGGCCTCCCCCTAGATGGGGAGAGGTTCCCCCTCTGGTCCTTGGCCTTCATGGTGATGATGGCCCCTCCGGATCCTCCTCCATGCCCTCCGGTGATGATGGCCCCATCCGGCAGGGCGCCGGGGAGGGCCTAGATTGGTTTTCGGTGGCTATGGAGGCTTCTGGCGGCGGAACTCCCGATCTAGGTTAATTTTCTAAGGTTTCTGTATTTATAGGAATTTTTGGCGTCGGTCTCACATCAAGGAGGTGCCCGAGGCGTCCACGAGGCAGGCCCACGCGCCTGGGGGGTGGGCGCGCCCCCCACCCTCGTGGATGCCCCAAGACTCTCCTAGCCCAACTCTTTTACTCCGGGGTCTTCTTTTGGTTCATAAAAATCGTCAAAAATTGGCACATCAATTGGACTCCGTTTGATATTCCTTTTCTGTAAAACTCAAAATCAAGGAAAAAACAAAAACTGGCGCTGGGCTCTAGGTTAATAGGTTAGTCCCAAAAACCATATAAAATAGCATACAAATGCATATAAAACATCCAAGGTCGGTAATATAATAGGATGAATACTTCATAAATTATAGATACGTCGGAGACATATCAGTGTCCAATCATTATCATTACTCAATATATTATTCAATAGCAATTCAGCTTGCTCAACAGTTCTTTCCCTGAAAACACAACCAGCACAACTATCCAGGTGGTCTCTGGAAGCATCGGTTAGTCCATGATAAAAGATATCAAGTATTTCCTTTTTCTTGAGAGGATGATCAGGCAAAGCATTAAGTAATCCGAGAAGCCTCCCCCAAGCTTGTGGGAGACTCTCTTCTTCAATTTGCACAAAATTATATATTTCCCTTAAGGCAGCTTGTTTCTTATGAGCGGGGAAATATTTAGCAGATAGGTAATAAATCATATCCTGGGGACTACGCACACAACCAGGAGCAAGATAATTAAACCATGTTTTAGCATCACCCTTTAATGAGAACGGAAATAACTTAAGGATATAGTAGTAACGAATTGTTTCCTCATTAGTGAATAGGGTGGCTATATCATTCAATTTAGTAAGATGTGCCACAACAGTTTCAGATTCATAGCCATAAAAAAGATCATATTCAACCAAAGTAATTAACTCAGGATCGACAGAGAAATCATAATCCTTATCAGAAATACAGATAGGTGAAGTAGCAAAAGCAGGGTCATATTTCATTCTAGCATTCAAAGAATTTTATTTCAGCTTAGCTAACAGTTTCTTAAGATCATTTCTATCTTTGCAAGCAAAAAGGTCTCTAACAGTTTCTTCATCCGTAACATAACCCTCAGGCACATCAGGCAATTCAATCTAGGGGGGAATCTTCATCATCACTTTCATCAATATTATCTGTTTAAATAATTTCATTCTCTCTAACCCTAGCAAGTTGTTCATCAAGAAATTCACCTAATGGCACAGTATTATCAAGCATAGAAGTAGTTTCATCATAAGCATCATGCATAGCAAAAGTGGCATCATCAATAACATGCGACATATCAGAATCAATAACAGGTGTAGGTGTCACAAATTTACTCATAACAGAAGCTGAATCAAGTGTAGATCTAGATGGCAGTTCCTTACCTCCCCTCGTAGTTGAGGGAAAAATCTTGGTTCTTTCATCTTTCAAGTTCCCATAGTGATCAACAGATATAAATCCCAAGTGACTCAAAGAGTAGAGCTATGCTCCCCGGCAACGGCGCCAAAAATAGTCTTGATAACCCACAAGTATAGGGGATCGCAACAGTTTTCGAGGGTAGAGTATTCAACCCAAATTTCTTGATTCGACCCAAGGGGAGCCAAAGAAGATTCCCAAGTATTAGCAGTTGAGCTGTCAATTCAACCACACCTGAAAGACTTAATATCTGCATCGAAATATTTAGTAGCAAAGTAGTATGGAAGTAATGGTAACGGTGGCAAAAGTAACAATAGTAGTTTTTGTAGCAATCTTAGCAGTGGCAACGGAAAAGTAACTAAGCAAAGATCAATATGTGAAAATCTCGTAGGCATGGATCGAGGATGGATAATTATGTCGGGTGTGATTCCTCATGCAACAGTTATAACATAGGGTGACACAGAACTAGCTCAAGTTCATCAATGTAATGTAGGCATGTATTCCGAATATAGTCATACGTGCTTATGGAAAAGAACTTGCATGACATCTTTTATCCTACCCGCCCATGGCAGTGGGGTCCTATTGGAAACTAAGGGATATTAAGGCCTCCTTTTAATAGAGTATTGGACCAAAGCATTAACACTTAATGAATACATGAACTCCTGAAACTATGGTCATCGCTGGGAGTGGTCCCGATTATTGTCACTTCGGGGTTGACGGATCATAACACATAGTAGGTGACTATTGACTTGCAAGATAGGATCAAGAACTCACATATATTCATGAAAACATAATAGGTTCATATCTGAAATCATGGCACTCGGGCCATAGTGACAAGCATTAAGCATAGCAAAGTCATAGAACATCAATCTTAGAACATAATGGATACTAGGGATCAAACCCTAACAAAACTAACTCGATTACATGGTAAATCTCATCCAACCCATCACCGTCCAGCAAGCCTACGATGAGATTACTCACGCACTGCGGTGAGCATCATGAAATTGGTGATGGACGATGGTTTATGATGACGATGGCGACGGATTCCCCTCTCCGGTGCCCCGAACGGACTCCAGACTAGCCCTCCTGAAGAAGATTAGGGCTTGGCGGCGGCTCTGTATCGTAAAACATGATGAATCCTTCTCTTTGATTTTTTTCTCCCTGAAAGTGAATATATGGAGTTGGGGTTGAGGTCGGTGGAGTCCCAGGGGGGCCATGAGGCAGGGGGGCGCGCCCTGCACCCTCATGGATAGGGTGTGGGCCCCCTGATGCTGATTCTTTCGCCAATATTTTTCATTAATTCCAAAACGTGTCTCCATGGATTTTTAGGTCATTCCGGGAACTTTTATTTCTGCACAAAAATAACACCATGGCAGTTCTGCTGAAAACAACATCAGTCCAGGTTAGTTCCATTCAAATCATGCAAGTTAGATTCCAAAACAAGGGCAAAAGTGTTTGGAAAAGTAGATACGTTGGAGACGTATCAATGATCTCTCACTAAATTTCAAGGTATAAGTGTTTTCCCTGAGTATGCACTGTTGCTACAGTTCATCGTGCCGAGACACCACGTGATGATCGGGTGTGATAAGCTCTACGTTCACATACAACGGGTGCAAGCCAGTTTTGCACAAGCAGAATACTCGGGTTAAACTTGACGAGCCTAGCATGTACATACATGGCCTCGGAACACTAAGACCGAAAGGTCGAACGTGAATCATATAGTAGATATGATCAACATAGTGATGTTTACCATTGAAAACTACTCCATCTCACGTGATGATAGGACATGGTTTAGTTGATATGGATCACATGATCACTTAGATGATTAGAGGGATGTCTATCTAAGTGGGAATTCTTAAGTAATATGATTAATTGAACTTTAATTTATCATGAACTTAGTACCTGATGGTATTTTGCATGTCTATGTTGTTGTAGATAAATGGCCCGTTCTACTGTTCCTTTGAATTTTAATGCGTTCCTAGAGAAAGCTAAGTTGAAAGATGATGGTGGCAACTACACGGATTGGGTCCATAACTTGAGGATTATCCTCATTGCTGCACAGAAGAATTACGTCCTGGAAGCACCGCTAGGTGCAAAGCCCGCTACAGGAGCAACACCAGATGTTATGAACGTCTGGCAGAGCAAAGCTGATGACTACTCGATAGTTCAGTGTGTCATGCTTTACGGCTTAGAATCGGGACTTCAACGAAATTTTGGACGTCATGGAGCATATGAGATGTTCCAGGAGTTGAAGTTAATATTTCAAGCAAATGCCCAGATTGAGAGATATGAAGTCCCCAATAAGTTCTACAGCTGCAAGATGGAGGAGAATAGTTCTGTCAGTGAACATATACTCAGAATGTCTGGGTACCACAACCACTTCACTCAACTAGGAGTTAATCTTCCTGATGATAGTGTCATTGACATAGTTCTTCAATCACTGCCACCAAGCTACAAAAGCTTCATGATGAACTATAATATGCAAGGGATGGATAAGACATTCCCGAGCTCTTCGCGATGCTAAAAGTTGCGGAGGTAGAAATCAAGAAGGATCATCAAGTGTTGATGGTCAACAAGACCACTAGTTTTAAGAAAAAGGGCAATGGGAAGAAGGGGAACATCAAGAAGAACAACAAGCAAGTTGCTTCTCAAGTGAAGAAGCCCAAGTCTAGACCTAAGCCTGAGACTGAGTGCTTCTACTGCAAAGGGACTGGTCACTGGAAGCAGAACTGCCCCAAGTATTTGGCGGATAAGAAGGATGACAAAGTGAAAGGTATATTTGATATACATGTTATTGATGTGTACCTTACTAATGCTCATAGTAGCGCCTGGGTATTTGATACTGGTTCTGTTGCTAATGTTTGCAACTCGAAATAGGGCTAAGGATTAAGCCAAGATTGGCTAAGGACGAGGTGATGATGCGCTTGGGAAATGGTTCCAAAGTCGATGTGATCGCGTTCGGCACGCTACCTCTACATCTACCTTCGGGATTAGTATTAGACCTGAATAATTGTTATTTGGTGCCAGTGTTAAGCATGAACATTATATCTGGATCTTGTTTGATGCGAGACGGTTATTCATTTAAATCAGAGAATAATGGTTGTTTTATTTATATGAGTAATATCTTTTATGGTCATGGACCCTTGATGAGTGGTCTATTTTTATTAAATCTTGATAGTAGTGATACACATATTCATAGTATTGAAGCCAAAAGATATAAGTTTAATAATGATAGTGCAACTTATTTGTGGCAGTGTCATTTAGGTCATATTGGTGTAAAGCGCATGAAGAAACTCCATGCTGATGGGCTTTTGGAATCACTTGATTATGAATCACTTGATGCTAGCAAACCATGCCTCATGGGCAAGATGACTAAGACTCCGTTCTCCGGACCAATGGAACGAGCAACAGACTTATTGGAAATAATACGTACTGATGTATGCGGTCCGATGAGTGTTGATACTTGTGGCGGGTATCGTTATTTTCTGACCTTCACAGATGATTTGAGCAAATATGGGTATATCTACTTGATGAAACATAAGTATGAAACATTTGAAAAGTTCAAAGAATTTTAGAGTGAAGTGGAAAATCATCGTAACAAGAAAATTAAGTTTCTACGATCTGAAAGTGGAGGTGAATATTTGAGTTATGAGTTTGGTCTTCATTTGAAACAATGCGGAATAGTTTCGCAACTCAAGCCACCTGGAACACCACAGCGTAATGGTGTGTCCGAACGTCGTAACAGCACTTTATTAGATATGGTGCGACCTATGATGTCTCTTACTGATTTACCTCTATCATTTTGGGGTTATGCTTTAGAGACGGCTGCATTCACGTTAAGGGACCATCGAAATCCGTTGAGACGACACCATATGAACTGTGGTTTGGCAAGAAACCCAAGTTGTCGTTTCATAAAGTTTGGGGCTAGTTGTGATGCTTATGTGAAAAAGCTTCAACCTGACAAGCTCGAACCCAAATCGGAGAAATGTGTATTCATAGGATACCCAAAGGAGACTGATGGGTACACCTTCTACCACATATCCGAAGGCGAGATATTTGTTGCTAAGAATGGATCCTTTCTAGAGAAGGAGTTTCTCTTGAAAGAAGTAAGTGGGAGGAAAGTAGAACTTGATGAGGTAACTGTACCTTCTCCCTTATCAAAAATTAGTTCCAGTGATTCCTACACCAATTAGTGAGGAAGCTAATGATGATGATCATGAAACTTCTGATCAAGTTACTACCGAACCTCATAGGTCAACCAGAGTAAGACCCACACCATAGTGGTATGGTAATCCTATTATGGAAGTCATGTTACTTGACCACGATGAACCTACGAACTATGAGGAAGCGATGATGAGCCTAGATTCCGCGAAATGGCTTGAAGCCATGAAATCTGAGATGGGATCCATGTATGAGAACAAAGTGTGGACTTTGGTTGACTTGCCCGATGATCGGCAAGCCATAGAGAATAAATGGATCTTCAAGAAGAAGACTGACGCTGACAGTAATGTTACTGTCTACAAAGCTCTACTTGTTACAAAAGGTTTTCGACAAGTTCAAGGAGTTGACTACGATGAGACCTTCTCACCCGTAGCAATGCTTAAGTCCGTCCGAATCATGTTAGCAATTGTCGCATTTTATGATTATGAAAATTGGCAAATGGATGTCAAAACTGCATTCCTTAATGGATATCTTAAAGAAGAGTTGTATATGATGCAACCGGAAGGTTTTGTCGATCCAAAAGGTGCTAACAAAGTGTGTAAGCTCCAGCATAAATGGACTGGTGCAAGCATCTCAGAGTTGGAATATACACTTTCATAGTGTGATTAAAGCATATGGTTTTATACAGACTTTTGGAGAAGCCTATATTTACAAGTAAGTGAGTGGGAGCTCCGTAGCATTTTTGGTATTATATGTGGATGACATATTGTTGATCGGAAATGATATTGAATTTCTGAATAGCATAAAAGGATACTTGAATAAGAATTTTTCAATGAAAGACCTCAGTGAAGCTGCTTATATATATTGGGCATCAAGATCTATAGAGATAGATCAAGACGCTTAATTGGATTTTCACAAAGCACATACCTTGATAAAATTTTGAAGAAGTTCAAAATGGATCAAGCAAAGAAAGGGTTCTTGCATGTGTTACAAGGTGAAAGTTGAGTCAGACTCAATGCCCGACCACTACAGAAGATAGAGAGAAAATGAAAGTCATTCCCTATGCCTCAGCCATAGGTTCTATCATGTATGCAATGTTGTGTACCAGACCTGATGTGTGCCTTTCTATTAGTTTAGCAGGGAGGTACCAAAGTAATCCAGGAGTGGATCACTGGACAGCGGTCAAGAACATCCTGAAATACCTGAAAAGGACTAAGGATATGTTTTTCGTTTATGGAGGTGACAAAGAGCTCGTCGTAAATGGTTACGTCGATGCAAGCTTTGACACTGATCCGGATGACTCTAAGTCAAAAACCGGATACATATTTTTATTGAATGGTGGAGCTGCCAGTTGGTGCAGTTCTAAGCAGAGCATCCTGGCGGGATCTACGTGTGAAGCAGAATACATAGCTGCTTCAGAAGCAGCAAATGAAGGAGTCTGGATGAAGGAGTTCATATCCAATCTAGGTGTAATACCTAGTGCATCAGGTGCAATGAAAATCTTTTGTGACAATACTGGTGCAATTTCCTTGGAAAAGGAATCCAGATTTCACAAGAGAACCAAGCACATCAAGAGACGCTTCAATTCCATCGGCGATCAAGTCATGGAGGGAGACATGGAGATTTGCAAGATACATATGAATCTGAATGTTGCAGACCCATTGACTAAGCCTCTCTGACGAGCAAAACATGATCAGCACCAAGACTCCATGGGTGTTAGAATCATTACTGTGTGATCTAGATTATTGACTCCAGTGAGTGGGAGACTGAAGGAATTATGCCCTAGAGTATCATGATAAATTTTTATTATTCATGCTAGAATTGTATTAACCAAGAACTTAGTACATGTGTGAATACATAGACAAACAGATTGTCCCTAGTATGCCTCTACTTGACTAGCTCGTTAATCAAAGATGGTTAAGTTTCCTAGCCATAGATATGTGTTGTCATTTGATGAACAGGATCACATCATTAGAGAATGATGTGATGGACTAGACCCATCCGTTAGCTTAGCACTATGATCGTTTAGTTTATTGCTATTGCTTTCTTCATAACTTATACATGTTCCTATGACTATGAGATTATGCAACTCCATAATACCGGAGGAACACCTTGTGTGCTATCAAACATCACAACGTAACTGGATGATTATAAAGATGATCTACAGGTGTCTCTGATGGTATTCTTTGAGTTGGCATAGATCGAGATTAGGATTTGTCGCTCCGTGTATCGGAGAGGTATCTCTGGGCCCTCTCGGTAATGCACACCGCTATGAGCCTTGCAAGCAATGTGACTAATGAGTTGGTCATGGGATGATGCATTACAGAACGAGTAAACAGACTTTCCGGTAACGAGATTGAACTAGGTATGATGATACCGACGATCGAATCTCGGGCAAGTAACATATCGATGACAAAGGGAACAACGTATGTTGTTATGCGGTTTGACCGATAAAGATCTTCGTAGAATATGCAGGAACCAATATGAGCATCCAGGTTCCGCTATTGGTTATTGACCAGAGATGTGTCTCGATCATGTCTACATAGTTCTCGAACCCGTAGGGTCCTCATGCTTAATGTTCGATGATGATATGTATGATGAGTTATGCGATTTGATGTACCGAAGGTTGTTTGGAGTCCCGGATGTGATCACGGACATGAAGAGGAGTCTCGAAATGGTCGAGACATAAAGATTGATATATTGGACCATGTTATTCGGACACCGGAAGTGTTCCGGATGGTTTTGGGTAAAAACCGGAGTACCGGAGGGGTTACCGGAACCCCGAGGGAACTAATGGGCCACCATGGGCCTTATTGGAGAGATAGGAGGGGAACCAGGGCAGGCAGCCCCCCCTTGCAGTCCGAATTGGACAACGGAAGGGGGGCGGCGCCCTCCCCCTTTCCTTCTCCCTCTCTTCCTCTCCTTCCTTCCCCATCTCTCCCTCTTGGTGGAATCCTACTAGGACTTGGAGTCCTAGTAGGACTCCCCTCTTTGGGCACGCCCCTAGGGCCGGCCGACCTCCTCCTCCCCCTTTTTATATACGGGGGAGGGGGCACCCCATAGACACACAAGTTGATCTTTAGCCGTGTGCGGTGACCCCCTCCATAGTTTTCCACCTCGGTCATATTGTTGTAGTGCTTAGGCGAAGCCCTGCGTCGGTAACTTCATCATCACCATCAACATGCTGTCGTGCTGACGCAATCACCCTCAGCCTCAACTGGATCAAGAGTACAAGGTACGTCACCGAACTAAACGTGTGCAGATCGCGGAGGTGTCGTCCGTTCGGTACTTGATTGTTTGGATCACAAAGACGTTCTACTACATCAACCGTGTTACTAAACGCTTCCGCTTTCGGTCTACGAGGGTACATAGACACACCCTCCCCCTCTCCTTGCTATGCATATCCTAGATAGATCTTGCGTGATCATAGGAAATTTTTTGAAATACTGCATTCCCCAACAATACCGAGCTTGTCAAACATTCATAACGTGTGCATCTGCTCCTGCAACAGGTCTGTTACCTAGCGGTGCATCAAGGACATAATTCTTCTGTGCAACAATGAGGATAATCCTCAGATCATGGACCCAGTCTGCATCATTGCTACTATCATCTTTCAAGTTAGTTTTCTCTAGGAACATATCAAAAATAAAACAGGGGAGCTATACGTGAGCTATTGATCTACAACATAGATATGCAAATAATATCAGGACTAAGTTCATGATAAATTAAGTTCAGTTAATCATATTACTTAAGAACTCCCACTTAGATAGACATCCTCGAGTCATCTAAATGATGACGTGATCCAAATCAACTAAACCATGTCTGATCATCACGCGAGATGGAGTAGTCTTCAATGGTGAACATCTCTATGTTGATCATATCTAATATATGATTCATGTTCGACCTTTCAGTCACCAGTTTTCCGAGGCCATGTCTGTACATGCTAGCCTCGTCAAGTTTAACCCGAGTATTCCACACGTGCAAAACTGTCTTGCACCCATTGTATGTGAACGTAGAGCTTATCACACCCGATCATCACGTGGTGTCTCGACACGACGAACTATCGCAATGGTGCATACTCAGGGAGAACACTTATACCTTGAAATTTTAGTGAGGGATCATCTTATAGCGCTACCGCCGTGCTAAGCAAAATAAGATGCATAAAAGATAAACATCACATGCAATCAAAATATGTGACATGATATGGCCATCATCATCTTGTGCCTTTGATCTCCATCTCCAAAGCACCGTCATGATTTCCGTCGTCACCGGCTTGACACCTTGATCTCCATCGTAGCGTCATTGTCGTCTCGCCAACTATTGCTTCTACAACTATCGCTAAACATAGTGATAAAGTAAATCAATTACATGGCGATTGCATTTCATACAATAAAGAGACAACCATAAGGCTCCTGCCAGTTGTCGATAACTTTTAAAAAACATGATCATCTCATACAATAACGTATATTGCATCATGTATTGACCATATCACATCACAACATGCCCTGCAAAAACAAGTTAGACGTCCTCTACTTTGTTGTGGCAAGTTTTACGTGGCTGCTACTGGCTTCTAGTAAGAACCGTTCTTACCTACGCATCAAAACCACAACGATGTTTCGTCAAGTTTGTTGTTTTAACCTTCAACAAGGACCGGCCGTAGTCAAATTCGATTCAACTAAAGTTGGAGAAACAGACACCCGCCAGCCACCTTTATGCAAAACAAGTTGCATGTCTGTCGGTGGAACCGGTCTCATGAACATGGTCATGTAAGGTTGGTCCGGGCCGCTTCATCCAACAATACCGCCGAATCAAAATAAGACGTTGGTGGTAAGCAGTATGACTATTATCACCCACAACTCTTTGTGTTCTACTCGTGCATATCATCTACGCATAGACCAGGCTCGGATGCCACTGTTGGGGAACGAAGCATGCAATTTCAAAAAAATTCCTACGCTCACGCAAGATCTGTCTAGGATAAGCATAGCAACGAGAGGGGGAGAGTGTGTCCATGTACCCTCGTAGACCGAAAGCGAAAGCGTTAGGTTAACGCGGTTGATGTAGTCGAACATCTTCACGATCCAACCGATCAATGTAACACCCTCGATGCGACTATATCTCCCACGTGTCGAGGCACGACTTAGAGGCATAATCGCATTGAAGGCATATGTCGCAAGTTAGGCAATCTTCACAACATCCCATGTAATATAAATCATAAAGGGGAGATACATAGTTGGCTTACACTCGCCACGTCAATCAAGTACATAAATAACATTACATCATCCAAACACTCATGGCCCGACTACGGCGCCAAAATAAAAGATAACCCAACATGCGGCACGGTCCCGATCACCCCCAACTGGGCACCACTACTGATCATCAGGAAAAGAAACATAGTAACATTGAGAGTCCTCGTCGAACTCCCACTTGAGCTCAAGCGCGTCTCCTGGAGCGGAATCATCAGGCCCTGCATCTGGTGTAATAGTAATCTGTGAGCCACAGGGACTCAGCAATCTCGCACCCTCGCGATCAAGACTATTTAAGCTTATAGGTAAGGCAGGGTAAATATGTGGAGCTGCAGCAAGCGACTAGCAAATATGGTGGCTAACTTATTCGCAAAAGAGAGCGAGAAGAGGAGGCAAAGCGCGAGAGAGAAACTAGAGAGCAACCTACGCAAACATTACTCCAACACCATGTCCACTTCCCGGACTCCGCCGAGAAGAGGCCATCACGGTAACACACTAGTTGATTCATTTTAATTAAGTTAAGGTTCAAGTTATCTACAACCGGACATTAACAAATTCTCATCTGCCCATAACCGCGGGCACGGCTTTTGAAAGTTCAAATCCCTACAGGGGAGTCCCAACTTAGCCCATGACAAGCTCTCACAGTCAACGAAGGAATAGACCTCCTCCCAAGACGTTCCGATCAGACTCGGTATCTCGGTTCTTCAAGACACTTCGACAGGTTAAAACAAGACCAGCAACACCGCCCGAATGTGCCGACAAATCCTGATAGGAGCTACACATATCTCTTTCTCAAGGCACACTCAGATTGTCCTAGGTACGGGTAGGCCAGCCCAGAGTTGCCCCTGGTGGCCACCGGTAGCTGACAGGTGGACCAACGCTCAGAGGAGCACTGGCCCGGGGGGGTTAAAATAAGATGACCCTTGAGTCTGCAAAACCCAAGGGAAATAAAAGGCTAGGTGGAAAATGGTAAAACCAAGGTTGGGCATTGCTGGAAAAGCTTTAATCGAGGCGAACTATCAAGGGGTTCCCATTATAACCCAATCGCGTAAGGAACGCAAAATCCGGGAACATAACACCGATATGACGGAAAACTAAGGCGGCAAGAGTGGAACAAAACACTAGGCGAGAGGCCGAGCCTTCCACCCTTTACCAAGTATATAGATGCATTAAGATAACATAGCAATATAATGATATCCCAACAAGTAAATAAATGTTCCAACAAGGAACGGCCTTCGATCTTCACCTGCAACTAGCAAGGCTATAAGAGGGGCTGAGCAAAGCGGTAACATAGCCAATCAACGGTTGGCTAGGACATGGAGGGTTAGAGGTTTGACATGGCAATTTGGGAGGCTTGAAAGCAAGTGGTAGACATCGTAGCATTGGCATAGCAAAAGAGCGAGCAAACTAGCATAGCAAAGATAGTAGTGATTTCGAGGGTATGATCATCTTGCCTGCAAAGATGTCAGAGTTGACTGGATCCTCGAAAACAAACTCAACGGGCTCCTCGTTAGCGAACTCGTCTCCCGGCTCTACCCAAACAAGACAAACAAGCAACAAGGACACAATCAACCACGTGCAAAGATCAAACAAGATGATGCAAAGATGATATGCTATGCGGGATGCGATGCGGGATGCATATGCAAGATTTGACAAGAAATGCAAGAACCTGGCCTCAACTTGGAAATCCAAGTGTTCCACTGGAAAGATGAGATGAAATCGCTTGAAAACGATATAAAGAACGCCGGAATCGGAGTTACGGTTTGGAAAAGGCAAGCGATTCAAATATGACCACGTTCTGCGATTTACAGCAAGTAGCCATCTAAATGCAATGAGATGACCAAGCTACAGCACCAAACATGACAAAAAATACATGGCAGGGATGCATTCAAGATGCTTAACAAAAGTCTAGCACTGAGCTACGGCCAATTCATCCATTAACAGGTTCAAACAAGCATGGCAAAAATGCATATGGCAAACAGTTCTCAGACTTAGTGAAATTAACACTTGTCTGGAATTTCACATCAGTTAGCACTCTTTGGAGCAACAAAACTACATGCTACAGGAACTGAACATGGCAAAGTAAAACATGGCATGAAGATACTCAAAGAGCTTAACAAAAGTCCCTTAGTGACCTTGAGCCAAAAGGGATCAGAAAATACAATTGCAAGCGTGTGAACATAGCAAAAACATAATCAGTTTTCGGACTTGGTGAAAACTGGCACATGCTGAAACATAACTCAAGTAGGCATGTTTACGAGCTCGATGCACTCACTACAGAGCAAGTCATGATAAGATAAGCATACACCTATCAAGAACACACAAAATGAAAGCTAGACATGTCAAGAACAATAGCATGGCATGCACGGATCAACTACAACATCATCGGCAAAATTGCAAACAAGTTGACAATCTGCCAAGATTCACAAAGTAGCAAAAGTAGAGCTCGATTGACTCAAGCTAGGGTGCTCCATAATTGCAAACGAAGACATGGATGGATAGAGCACTATAATATTAACAAAACATCCTTACTGATCATCCTCAAAAGAGGCACGGATCACTAGGAAACAACATGAACATATGGCAACATGAGATAAACTGCTCAAGGACTTAGTGGAAATGCTGAGTCCCTGAAATCAGAATTAACAAGTGCACCACTTTGCAAGCTTGTGCTAGTCACCACTAACATCACAAAAATACATGGGTTGCACCTCTGGAAAGATGACAAAACCCTTAACAAAACATATGTAGAGCATCCGGGCATATCATGCACACAATAATTATGGCAAAAATGACAAAAACCTAAATGGAGCAGCAGATCCGACAATTAACTCAAGTAGCCCTCTTCTAACAGCATTTCGGGCATCAAGATGAACTCAAATGAAAATGATGCAATGGAATGAAATGATGTACTCTCTGAGATGAACATTTTGATATGCTATATGCATGAATTAGAGCTACGGATGCAAAGTTACGAGGCTATGAACAAGGGTACTTGGGCTAGGAAAAACCGGGGACTTTGAGAAAAAAATCAACCTCTCTCAGATCTAGGGTTTCAGTGGCACGCAAAACGAGGCGGCTCTGGCGAGGACTGTAGCTCCGGCGAGCTCGGTTCGTCAGCGGGGAGGCGAGGGAAAGGCGAGGCCGGGCGGCGCGGCTGGGCGGCGCGGGGCAGCGTGAC
>NC_057803.1:98942297-98951755 GCF_018294505.1 Triticum aestivum
GAGGCAGGCGAGGCAACGCGGGATCTCAGGCCGGGAGGGCCGCGGTCGGGCCCCGCGGGCTGGCGCGGTGGGAGGCGGCGGAGCACCACGTGGCGTTCACTGAGAGGGCGCGGGCGGCGGCGGACGTTGTCCGGCGCCGGCGGACACGTCCGGCGCATGTAGAACAGCGGGGAGCTAGGGTTAGGGGTGGAATGATCCGCGAATTTTCGGGGTAGATGCTATTTTATAGGTAGGGGAGCTAGGAGAGTCCAAATGAGGTACGATTTTCGGCCACGCGATCGTGATCGAACGCTCTAGATGATGGAGCAGGTTTAGGTGGGTTTTGGGCCAAATTGGAGGGGTGTTGGGCTGCAACACACACGAGGCCTTTTCGGTCTCTCGGTTAACCATTGGAGTATCAAACGAAGTCCAAATGGCACGAAACTTGACAGGCGGTCTACCGGTAGTAAACCAAGGCCGCTTGGCAAGTCTCGGTCCAATCCGGAAATGTTTAATCCCCACACACGAAAGAAAGGTAGAAAAGACCACCGGAGGAGAACGAAGCGCCGGAATGCAAAACGGACAACGGGGAAAATGCTCGAATGCATGAGACGAACACGTATGCAAATGCAATGCACATGATGACATGATATGAGATGCATGACAACGATAACAACACACGGAGATAAAAACCCGAACCCGAGGAAATAAATTAACTTAACGCCGGAAACGGCAAGAGTTGGAGTACAAATTGGGAAAGTTACATCCGGGGTGTTACAACACTCCACCACTACGAAAGGATCTCGTCCCGAGATCTAGGACTGAAAGAACGCCGGGTACTCAGAACGGAGGTGATCCTCGCGTTCCCAGGTAGCTTCATGGTCGGAATGGTGTGACCACTTGACTTTGAGAAATTTGATTGACTTGTTGCGAGTCTTGCGTTCAGTCTCTTCAAGAATAGGAACTGGGTGCTCATGATAAGAGAGATCTTCTTGGAGCTCAATGTCCTTGAAGTTGATGGTGCGGTCAGGAGTCTTGAAGCACTTTCGGAGCTGAGAGACATGGAACACGTCATGAACATTTGCAAAGTTTGAAGGAAGCTCGAGTTGATAGGCGAGGTCGCCTCTCTTGCTGACAATCTTGAAAGGTCCCATGTATCTAGGCGCAAGCTTCCCTTTGATACCGAAGCGACGAGTACCTTTCATAGGAGAGACGCGGAGGTAAACATGATCTCCGATCTCGAAAGCCAAATCACGGTGCTTACTATCATAGTAGCTCTTCTAACGGGATTGGACTGCTTTGAGGTTATCTCGAATGACTTTGCACATTTCCTCTGCCTCTATGATTGAGTCATTACCCAAAAGCTAACGTTCACCGGTTTCAGACCAGTTGAGAGGGGTACAACACTTCCTACCATACAGAATTTCAAATGGGGCCTTGCCCGAACTTGCTTGAAAACTGTTGTTGTAGGAGAATTCAGCATAAGGAAGACAATCCTCCCACTTGATGCCGAAGGAGATCACACAAGCCCTGAGCATATCTTCAAGAATCTGGTTGACACGCTCGACTTGACCGCTAGTTTGAGGATGGAAAGCTGTGCTGAAGCGGATGTTGGTGCCCATGGCCTTCTGAAAAGAATCCCAAAACTTTGAGGTAAACATGCTGCCACGGTCTGAAGAGATCACTTGTGGAATACCGTGTAGAGAGACAATCCGAGAGGTATAGAGTTACACAAATTGAGCTGCAGTGATCGACTCTTTGATAGGCAGAAAGTGAGCCACTTTAGTGAGTTTGTCGATGACAACGAATATAGCATCATTGCCACGCTTGGACTTTGGAAACCCAGTCACGAAGTCCATTTCAATGTGGTCAAACTTCCATTTTGGAATGACAAGAGGTTGGAGGAGACCAGCTGGCCTTTGGTGTTCTGCCTTCACTCTTCTGCAGACATCACATTCGTTCACGAATTGAGCAATCTCGCGCTTCATATGAGTCCACCAATAAGCCTGCTTGAGGTCCTGATACATCTTCGTGCTCCCAGGGTAGATGGAGAGGAGAGAATTGTGAGCCTCGTTCATGATCACTTTACGGAGGTCACCTTTGGGTACAACAATATGATCCTCGAAGAAGAGAGTATCCTTGTCATCAAGGCGGTAGCACTTGTACTTGGGTTGACTCTTGGCAATCCCAATCTTCACCTTTTTCACCATAGCATCAAGAAGCTGGGCTTGGCGAATCTGATCTTCCAAGGTAGGAGAGACTTGGAGGTTGGCGAGGAAACCTTGAGGAACAACTTGCAGATTAAGTTTGCGGAAAGCTTCACAAAGCTCAGGTTGATAAGGCTTAAGAATCAGACTGTTGCAATAAGCTTTTCTGCTCAATGCGTCAGCAATCACATTGGCCTTGCCTGGAGTATACTTGATACTCGGATTATACTCTTGAATAATTTCGACCCATCGAGTTTGCCTGAGGTTGAGATTAGGCTGAGTGAAGATGTACTTGAGACTCTTGTGATCAGTGAAAATGTCCGCTTTTCTTCCCAAAAGAAGATGTCTCCAAGTCAAAAGAGCATGCACAACTGCCGCCAACTCGAGATCATGAGTGGGGTAGTTCTTCTCATTAGGCTTCAACTGGCAAGAGGTATAAGCAACAACTTTCTTCTCTTGCATCAATACTGCGCCAAGACCTTGGAGAGAGGCATCACAAAAGACCTCGTACGGCTTGGATTCATCAGGCGGAGTCAGAACTGGAGCAATGATCAATTTGTCTTTCAAAGTGTTGAAAGCAATGTCACACTCCGGAGACCAAACGTACTTGACGTGCTTCTGGAGAAGATTTGACAGAGGCTTCGCGATCTTAGAAAAGTTTTCAACGAATCTTCGGCAATAGCTTGCGAGACCGAGGAAGCTACGGAGTTGCTTCATGTTCTGAGGAGGTTCCCAATTCACAATTGCAGACACCTTCTCAGGATTCACGGCAATGCCCTTGGCAGAGATGATATGACCAAGATAAAGAACCTCATCGAGCCAAAATTCACACTTGGAGAACTTGGCGTAGAACTGATGTTCCCTGAGCTTATCAAGAACCAAACGCAAGTGCTTGGCATGATCTTCCTTGTTCTTGGAGAAAACCAGAATGTCGTTGAGATAGACCAAAACAAAGTCATTGGTGTAGGCATTGAAGATGAAGTTCATCATGCGAGAGAACGTCGGAGGAGCGTTGACGAGGCCAAAAGACATGACAGTGTATTCATATGAACCATAGCTTGTCCTGAAAGCCGTCTTGGGAATATATTGCTCACGGATACGAATCTGATGATAACCCATACGGAGATCAAGCTTGGAGAATACTTGGGCACCTTTGAGTTGTTCGAACAGCTCGTTGATGTTGGGAAGTGGGTATTTGTTCTTGATGGTCTTCTTGTTCAATGGACGGTAATCCACACAAAGTCGGTCCATTCCATCCTTCTTCTTCACAAAAAGAACACCACAACCCCACGGAGAAGAACTAGGCCGGATGAGACCCATTTTCTCTTGAATATCGAGTTGCTTCTTCAGCTCCTTCAACTCTTCAGGTCCGAGCTTGTAAGGACGTTTGCACACAGGTTTCGTGCAGGCTCAAGATCAATAACGAATTCAACTAGCCGGTGCGGAGGCATTCCTGGAAGCTCTTCTGGAAAGACGTCTTGATATTCGCAAACGACTGGAATTTGCGAGATGGCATCCAATTCACCCTTCTCATTGAGAGAAAACAGACGGATAGTATTATCCCGAGCGGCAAACACAATTACATCCTCAGACGAATGAGTCAATTGAATTTGCCTGGCAGCACAATCAAGATGTGCCTTGTGCTTAGAAAGCCAATCCATTCCGAGAATAAGATCAATATCTGAGTTACCAAGAACCGTTGGAGAATCCAGAAACTTGTAGTCACCCAAGGTGATAGTAACATCCGGAATGATGGAGTTAGCATGCATGCGCTTACCGGGAGAGACAACTGCTAAAGGACTAGGCAAAACTTGCGAAACCAATTCATGCCTAGATGTAAACGGTCTCGAGATGAAACAATGTGATGCACCAGTGTCAAAAAGAACTTTAGCTGGAATATCATTAACAGGAAGGTTACCCATGATGACATCTGACGAGTCCTCTGCATGAGCTGCATTCATCAAGTTGACCTTGGCATGCTTGGGGTTATGCTTGACCACAGCTATACTTGCCGATCTGACAGGAGGAGGAGGAGGAAGACGCCTCTGGTTGAAACACTTGTTGGCATAGTGACCCTTCTGTTGGCACTTGTTGCACGTGACCTCTGAAAGCGGACGGTGATACGGAGCACTCGATCTTGGAGCTTGAGACGAAGTCTTGTTCTGAAAGCCGGGGTTGGGTGGGTGGGAAGAACCACTGCCACCTTTGCTCTTCTGCTGATACGGCTGATGGAACGGAGGAGGAGGAAATCAATACTTCTGCTGCTTGTCCACTTGAGTAGAGGAAGAAAAAGTAACATCTCTGAATCGCTTCTTGGAAGCATCACACCTCAACTGAGCAGCCTCTTGCTTCAGTGCCATGTTGTAGAACTCATCGTATCTCAAGGGCTCAAAGAAAACAAGAGCTAGCTGAATTTCTTCTCTGAGAGCACCCCTGAACTGATATATCATGCTCTTCTCATCAGGGACGTCCTGCTTGGCAAAGCGGGCGAGCTTCTGAAACAACTTGTTGTAGTCATAGACAGACAAAGAGCCTTGCTTCAGGTTGCGGAATTCCTCACGCTTGCTTTCAACCATGCTTTGAGGGATATGATGAGCTCGGAAATCTCGACGGAATTCATCCCAGGTAATAACACATCCACCTCTGGAGTCCTTGTACTGCTGGAACCATTCTGCAGCTTGATCTTTGAGTTGGAAGGAAGCGAACTTGACAAAGTCCTCAGGCCTGACGTTGCTACACTCGAAATGCTTGCACAGATCCACTAGCCAATCGTCAGCATCGGTTGCCTCAACACAATTGCTGAAAGTCTTTGGCCCATTAGCAAGGAACTGGTTGAGTGTAGCAAAGTGATTCTGATTGTTGCCTTGGTTCCCTTGGTTGCCTTGATTGCACTCTTGGAGAATTTTCATGATCAACTGTGTGTTTGCATTGGTTGCGGCCATCACAGCTTGCCATGCCTCCGGAGGAGGTGGAGGTGGTGGCGGATTAGGATTCGGAGTTGTGCGCATTGGACGAGCCATCCTGAAGAGGTTGACATCCATTAGCACATTGATAGACAAATATTGAAGCTGAATCCAACGGAATGAAAATTGCAACATATAGTCTTCACATCCGAACAAAATGAACGAATGCATTTCTCTTGAAATGGTCACATATCCATAAATTGAGAAGCCACGTAGAATTAAGGTAGAGAAATAAATCAACAAGGTACGGATCAAGAACGAATAATCGGTAAGAAATCCCAATCTCAAACCAATATCCGTGGAAGAAGAACTAGAGCTACTAGAATTCCCACCTATGAAACTCCTGAACCTTTCCGGTTATGCAATCAGGTGTTGGGGATACAGGGGAAGCATAATATCTCACCCAAATCTAGCAAATCCTACACCCAGCTGTATCCATCCTTCACCACATAACCAAGAAACCTTCGGAAACCATCTACCTCAACCTTCGAAAAGCATCCGTTATACAAGTTATGGCGATACTCCCGAACTCCCGCCCCAGTACTGGGTGGCGTCGAGGTTATCTCACCAACGAACTGCATAAAAGAGATTTTCGATGTCGGCGTACTAAACTCAGGTATTCAAGAATTGCAACGATAAAATTATGATGACAACACCTCAGAGCTCAACTCCCAGGGACACTTCCACTAAACCCCTGACAGGAGGCACCAAGACAATGTTCTCATCATAAAACCATCGGAACGATTCCAAGATACCCGCGTGATCCTAAAAAAATTTAGTGAAATTTGAGAAGAGAAGAGTCAAAACTCTATGTCAGGATGCCTTACCAGAGCGATGAGGAGACTGGGAAGTAAAAAGAATTCCTAAACTCTCCGATATATAATTCCTAAATGACTCAAAACATTTTTCTAGACACAACTCGGCCGCTAAAAAACGATCAAGCAATGAGGCTCCTAAGGTCGGGGAAGGCTCTGATTACCAACTTGTAACACCCTCGATGCGACTATATCTCCCACGTGTCGAGGCACGACTTAGAGGCATAATCGCATTGAAGGCATATGTCACAAGTTAGGCAATCTTCCCAACATCCCATGTAATATAAATCATAAAGGGGAGATACATAGTTGGCTTACACTCGCCACGTCAATCAAGTACATAAATAACATTACATCATCCAAACACTCATGGCCCGACTACGGCGCCAAAATAAAAGATAACCCAACATGCGACACGGTCCCGATCACCCCCAACTGGGCACCACTACTGATCATCAGGAAAAGAAACATAGTAACGTTGAGAGTCCTCGTCGAACTCCCACTTGAGCTCATGCGCGTCTCCTGGAGCGGAATCATCAGGCCCTGCATCTGGTGTAATAGTAATCTGTGAGCCACAGGGACTCAGCAATCTCGCACCCTCGCGATCAAGACTATTTAAGCTTATAAGTAAGGCAGGGTAAATATGTGGAGCTGCAGCAAGCGACTAGCAAATATGGTGGCTAACTTATTCTCAAAAGAGAGCGGGAAGAGGAGGCAAAGCGCGAGCGAGAAACTAGAGAGCAACCTGCGCAAACATTACTCCAACACCGTGTCCACTTCCCGGACTCCGCCGAGAAGAGGCCATCATGGTAACACACTCAGTTGATTCATTTTAATTAAGTTAAGGTTCAAGTTATCTACAACCGGACATTAACAAATTCCCATCTGCCCATAACTATGGGCACGGCTTTCGAAAGTTCAAATCCCTGCAGGGGAGTCCCAACTTAGCCCATGACAAGCTCTCACGGTCAACGAAGGAATAGACCTCCTCCCAAGACATTCCGATCAGACTCGGTATCTCGGTTCTTCAAGACACTTCGACAGGTTAAAACAAGACCAGCAACACCGCCCGAATGTGCCGACAAATCCCTATAGGAGCTGCACATATCTCTTTCTCAGGGCACACTCAAATTGTCCTAGGTACGGGTAGGCCAGCCCAGAATTTCCCCTGGTGGCCACCGGTAGCTGACAGGTGGACCAACGCTCAGAGGAGCACTAGCCCGGGGGGGTTAAAATAAGATGACCCTTGACTCTGCAGAACCCAAGGGAAAGAAAAGGCTAGGTGGCAAATGGTAAACCCAAGGTTGGGCATTGCTGGAAAAGCTTTAATCGAGGCGAACTATCAAGGGGTTCCCATTATAACCCAACCGCATAAGGAACGCAAAATCCGAGAACATAACACCGATATGACAGAAAACTAAGGCGGCAAGAGTGGAACAAAACACTAGGCGAGAGGCCGAGCCTTCCACCCTTTACCAAGTATATAGATGCATTAAGATAACATAGCAATATAATGATATCCCAACAAGTAAATAAATGTTCCAACAAGGAACGGCCTTCGATCTTCACCTGCAACTAGCAACGCTATAAGAGGGGCTGAGCAAAGCGGTAACATAGCCAATCAACGGTTGGCTAGGGCATGGAGGGTTAGAGGTTTGACATGGCAATTTTGGAAGCTTGAAAGCAAGTGGTATACATCGTAGCATTGGCATAGAAAAAGAGCGAGCAAACTAGCATAGCAAAGATAGTAGTGATTTCGAGGGTATGATCATCTTGCCTGCAAAGTTGTCAGAGTTGACTAGATCCTTGAAAACAAACTCAACGGGCTCCTCATTAGCGAACTCGTCTCCCGGCTCTACCCAAACAAGACAAACAAGCAACAAGGACACAATCAACCACGTGCAAGGATCAAACAAGATGATGCAAAGATGATATGCTATGCGGGATGCGATTCGGGATGCATATGCAAGATTTGACAAGAAATTCAAGAACCTGGCCTCAACTTTGAAATCCAAGTGTTCCACTGGAAAGATGAGATGAAATCGCTTGAAAACGATATAAAGAATGCCGGAATCAGAGTTATGGTTTGGAAAAGGCAAGCGATTCAAATATGACCACGTTCTGCGATTTACAGCAAGTAGCCATCTAAATGTAATGAGATGACCAAGCTACATCACCCAAACATGACAAAAAAAATACATGGCAGGGATGCATTCAAGATGCTTAACAAAAGTCTAGCACTGAGCTACGGCCAATTCATCCATTAACAGGTTCAAACAAGCATGGCAAAAATGCATATGGCAAACAGTTCTCAGACTTAGTGAAATTAACACTTGTCTGGAATTTCAGATCAGTTAGCACTCTTTGGAGCAACAAAACTACATGCTATCGGAACTGAACATGGAAAGTAAAACATGGCATGAAGCTACTCAAAGATCTTAACAAAAGTCCCTTAGTGACCTTGAGCCAAAAGGGATCAGAAAATACAATTGCAAGCGTGTGAACATAGCAAAAACATAATCAGTTTTCAGACTTGGTGAAAACTGGCACATGCTGAAACATAACTCAAGTAGGCATGTTTACGAGCTCGATGCACTCACTACAGAGCAAGTCATGATAAGATAAGCATACACCTATCAAGAACACACAAAATGAAAGCTAGACATGTCAAGAACAATAGCATGGCATGCACGGATCAACTACAACATCATCGGCAAAATTGCAAACAAGTTGACAATCTGCCAAGATTCACAAAGTAGCAAAAGTAGAGCTCGATTGACTCAAGCTAGGGTACTCCATAATTGCAAACAAAGACATCGATGGATAGAGCACTACAATATTAACAGGACATCCTTACTGATCATCCTCAAAAGAGGCACGGATCACTAGGAAACAACATGAACATATGGCAACATGAGATAAACAGCTCAAGGACTGTGGAAATGCTAAGTCCCTGAAATCAGAATTAACAAGTGCACCACTTTGCAAGCTTGTGCTAGTCACCACACACATCACAAAAATACATGGGTTGCACCTCTGGAAAGATGACAAAACCCTTAACAAAACATATGTAGAGCATCAGGGCATATCATGCACACAATAATCATGGAAAAAATGACAAAAACCTAAATGGAGCAGCAGATCCGACAATTAACTCAAGTAGCCCTCTTCTAACAGCATTTCGGGCATCAAGATGAACTCAAATGAAAATGATGCAATGAAATGAAATGATGTACTCTCTGAGGTGAACATTTTGATATGCTATATGCATGAATCGGAGCTACGGATGCAAAGTTACGAGGCTATGAACAAGGGCACTTGGGCTAGGAAAAACCGGGGACTTAGTGAAAAAAATCAACCTCTCTCAGATCTAGGGTTTCGGTGGCACGCAAAACAAGGTGGCTCCGGCGAGGACTGTAGCTCCGGTGAGCTCGGTTCGTCGGCGGGGAGGCGAGGGAGAGGCGAGGCCGGGCGGCGCGGGGCAGCGCGACGGA